>NW_006400302.1:291082-296133 GCF_000299155.1 Elephantulus edwardii
GCGATTGGCACAGGACAGAGCGGAGTTTAGGGCTGTTGTACATAGGGTCGCTATGAGTCGCAGGCGACTCGACGGCACATAACAACAACAACAGTCAGGTATTGCGAATGAGACTGAGCACCTCTCACTTGTTTAAGAACTATTCATATGTCTTTTACTGTAAACTCTCTTTTAACATCTTTTGCTCATTATTCTGCTGAGTGATTAGTCTTATTATTTCTGAGATAGTACTTTGTTTGGGAAACTGTGGCTTTCCCCCACCCCCTGCAATATGACTCTTTTGCCAGTTTGTCAATTTTGTATGTTTTCAGTTTGTGGGACATTTTTTTGTTTGTATCATGTTTCTCAGCGCTTAGCTTGGTGCCTTGAACACAGTGTATAGTCATTTTTATTGGATCCAAAATTCCTTCAAAGAGAGTTTCATATTGGGTAGATACTTTTACAATAACCTGTAATACTTCAGACTTACAAAATACTGTTTTCTAAAACTAACTTGAATATTTAATCTAGCTTTATGCCTGTGTTGAAACTACAAAAGGAGGAAAAGACCTTCTGAAACGAAGAAACTTTTTTCCTTGATCTTTTAAAGAATGTTCCTTTGTCCAAAATATTCAAGTAACCACATAATTTTTATTATGTTTTCTCCTCTCATTACGAGAGAATTAATGCTCACTGTAAAATAGATTTTGTTTGGAGGTCATAATCTGTACGCTGACTCAGGGGGGAAAATGTGAAGGTCATGAACTAGAAACATTTCATCCCTAAATAGCAAGGTTGTTATTGTGAATAAGAATGACATCAGAATGCAACTTTATTGCATTTTTTTAAAGAGAAAGAATGTGTATTTTTGTCCCTTAATTAAACACTTACTTGCCCATTTTAATGGAACATTGGTGGTTGCTATGTACTGGACTACTAGTTTGAATCCACCAGCTGCCCTGGAGGGGAAAGAGGGAGGGATCGGCTTCTTTTACTAGACAGTTTACAGCCCTGGAAACCCAGTGGAGGGTCAGCATGAGTTGGAATGACTCTGTTGGGACTTATATGACCAACCCGGTGCCTCGCCTACCAAGGACCCTCACAAACCTACTAGCTATCTCTCTTATGGAGCCAGCCTTCTTGTGCTTGGTTCTCACTGGACTGGACATGCACAGATCTCATTATAGGAAATTGATTACTATGAGAATTGGTGATTTGCACAAGTTGATTCTGATTCATAGCAACTTTACATTGGGTTTCTGCTCCTGTAAATCTTTACAAGAATGCCTACCCATCTTTTTTGCTTGGAATAGTTGGTGAACTTCAACTGCAGCCCTTTCGAAGGTTAGCAGCCTGGTATGTTACACACTATACCAACAGAGCTCCTCCTGCTTGTGTCCCGGCCTCACTTCATTGCAATAGAGTTGAAACTGACTCATGGCTGGCCCTCCAGCAGGGTATCAGAGGCTGTAAATTGTCTAGAAAAAGATTGTCCCTCTTTGTCCCTCACAACCAGCTGGTGGAATTGAATTGCCTGCCTTGTACCTGTTGTTAGGTGCCATCAAGGCAATTATGACTTGCAATCCTATGAACAGCAGATCTGAACCTTGCCCTATCCTGCACCATCTTTGTCATGCTCAAGCCCATTCTGCTAGTCACTGTGTCAGTGCATCTCACTGAGGGTCTTCCTCTCTTTCACTCACCCTCTCCCTTTCCCAGCATGATGTCTCTCTCCAAGGACTTGTACTTAGCACCTCCTAAATTTGTTACAGTTGAATCCATTTTGACTCAGGGTGATCCTAATTGTACAGAGTAGAGCAGCTCCCTCAGGTACTCACAGCTGTGACCTTTAGGATGCAGATAGCCAGGCCTTCTGAGGCAGGTGGGTTTGAACTGCTAAACTTTCAGCTAGTAATTGAGCACTTCACTATTTGTGTGTCCCAAGGCTGCTACCTTCGATGTGAACCCAAACCCAATTCCATTTTCTGATCAATTCTAACGCTTAGTGACTCTATATGACACTAGAACTGTGCTATAGTGTTTTCAAGGCCGGAATCTTTACAGAAGTATACTGCCACATCCTTCTCCTGTGGATAAGCTGGTGAGCTTCAACCACTGACTTTTTGGTTAATAGGTAAGTGCTTTAACCTCTAGTTCTGCAGGAGTGCTGGGGTAAGGCTTAATAAACACATATTGACTATCTCAGAGCTAGTATTGGAACTTTTCTAAGCAAAGTTCAAAGTTCCCAGCAGCCATTCCGATTTACACCCATTGCATTTTCATCTTGGAGACTGTTGTAATGTGGCCTCCCTCTCATAGTATCTTAATCTAGTTGTTTCGTTGGCTGAAACATGCACATTTGATATTTTCTTGGAAATCATTCAACTGTATGCACTCTTGACCTTTTCAATGGCCTTCCTGTCTGGTGTCGTCAATCTTCCCTTTATCCAAATCCAAATACTAAGTTTTCTAAACAAGATAGGAAAAAAAAAGTTCAAGATTTGCAACAAAAGAAATTTAGAATTCTCTAGAATGTAAAACTTTTACCATCTTTCAAGGACTGTTTATTTGCTTCTGACTTGCAAAACACAAGCTAATTCTCAGTCAGGCTAAGTAAAGCCCATCACCAGATGTCCTCTGTATCACTGAGATAAGAGACTTCTAAGACTTTTATTTATGAAAACAAACTGTCATTGAGAAGGTCCTTGGCTTTGAAATCAGCAGGTGGTGGCAGTATCATTTGACATTCTAACTCTGCCTCATTTGAGATTGGGCTGACTTCATCCAGGGTCTGCGGAATTTTCCCAACTGGTGACCTATTTTCCATTTTGCTCCCAAAATGGAGCTTGGGGTAAAATTAGGCTTCTCTTGAGTGAGTAACATCATTATGTACATCAGATGAATCTGGCTCAAAGCAAAGAACATCAGAAAGAGATTAACCTGTGCTTTATTGACTAAGCAAAGGATTTTGTTAATGTGGAGCATAAGAAATTATGGGTAGCTTTGAAAAGAAATGGAATTCCAGAATAATTATGCTCTTGCAGAACCAAGAAGTAATCATTCCAACAGAAAATAACTGTTCCAAAATTAGGAAAGGCATATGTCAGGGTTATATCCTTTCACCATACCTATTCAATCTTTGATAAATGTCAATAGCTATAGAGGGGCTTCAGACCTTTTGTTCATAGGGTCGCTATGAGTCATGCTTGACTCAACGGCAATCAGCAATAAGAGCAACAACAGTTCAATCTGTAGGGAGCTCTGGTGGCCTAGTCTATAGGAAGTAGAACTGTTAACCCAAAGGTGGCACCTCGCTAGTGGGCCTATTCTACCAGCAAGTGGCTCCCCAGAAGATGGGCAATCTCCTCCTTTGTGATTTACAGGCTCCTGAAAGGCCACTGGAGGGTCATCCATGAGTCAGCTCTGACTCGACAGCAATGACTTCAGTTGAGTTTCTCTTTTAGGGAACTCTGGAAAGATAGTCCAGTCTGTAGAGAGTTCACTCTGTATCCTGAGCAAATAATTCGAGAAGCTAGACTATATGAAGGAGAATGTGGCATCAGCATTTGGGGAAAACTCATCAACAAACTTCAATCTGCAGATGATACAACCTTGTTTGCTGAAAGGAAAGAGGACTTGAAGTACCAAAGAAGATTAAAGACTATGTAGCCCTTCAGTATAGATAACACAATAATATGAAGAAAACAAAAATATCTTCATAATTGGTCCAATAAGCAACATAATAAAGGGAGAAAAGAGAAGTTATCAAGCAGTTAATTTTGCTCAGGTCTATAATTAAGACCCATGATACTGTAGTAGCAGCTTAAATATGAAGCATTAGAGAAGCCATTTTATGTTGTTCTGACAGTCATTTAAGAAATATATGCATCACTAATATGGGCTATCATATATGTTGCTAAGGTTTATGTTCCCTAGTCCATCCTGACCCAGCTTGGTTTCCACTCCCTGTCTACATATTGTACCTGGCCCAGAGCCTGGGCACCCATGAGAATTCAGAAACAAGAACTCCCAAATGGAAAGAAAACTCAACTGCCAACCTCAGTGAACTTTGTGTAATCCCCATGCCCAATCTCTTTATTGAAACCCAGTCTTTGAGACAGTCTTGGAGGTGACTCACTGTCTCCCAGATCTGTGTAATAAAGTGCATTTATGGATATTGCAATCCGTTTGTCTTATTGGTGACTGACTACGGAAAGAACCCCTTGTGTTCTGTAACATTTTTGGCCACTCTGGTGGGACGCTCAGACTCACCTGGTTTGCTCCCTTTCCTATAGGTAACCTGAACACTGAGGTTTGTTCCAAACCCTGACCCTCGTTCCAGAGATAGACTGCCAGCTAAGGAAGCCAAGTTCAACCAGCCACTTCCATTGGACTCAACCTCGCAAGTAGAAAATATTCACTCCCCCTTAATTTTCTTTGTTTGTTTTATGTTTACAAACAGTTGATAAAGAAAGTTTCATGTAACTTAAAATTAGTAGAGCAGAACTTGAGCCTTTAATCATAATAGAAAAGTTCAACAGCTAAAAATTAGTAAATTTAGAACAGTGCATCAGCATAGTTACTTGCATAGAAACTAATGCTGTTCCTGCCTATTACAATGTCACTAAAGTATTATTGATTTGTTAAATCATGTGAGGTAGGGAAAGGAAACAACAGCCTGTAATACTCCTTTGCTTCCTGATGTTTGTCTTCTAATTTATGTCTGCATTCCCTGTTTAGTAAAGATCTTGCAGTCCAGAGGTCAGAGAACACCATGGGAATATTTTCTAACTGAATAAGAAGGCATGCAGCTTGAACTCAAGACACCAAAGAAGAGTTAAAGTGGGCTCCCCTTCCCCTCCATCTCAACACCCAGTTCAGCATGAAGCAGCCAGAGTCTGCACCCTATTACCAAATAGGGAACCCACAAATAACTCCCCCAAGAATCAACCCAGATGTTTGTCTTATAGATAGATGACTTACCTAAAAAGAGGGGGGAATGATGGGGTGGTATGTTTGTCTTATAGATATGTTGTTGTTGTTGTTATGTGCCGTCGAGTCGCTTGGGACTC
>NW_006400302.1:296233-299229 GCF_000299155.1 Elephantulus edwardii
CTGTTGTGCATAGGGTTTTCAGAGGCCTGCTATTTCAGAAGTGGGTGGCCAATCCTTCTTCCTAGTCTGTCTTGATCTGAATGTTCAGATTTAGAGGAGTAACTGACAGACAGCAATTTGTGGAGCAGTTAAAGATAAATCCCTTATTGTGGGGGTACGTGGAGTGTCATGCATGTGCATGTATTTAGTTTGCTATTATCATTTTGATCCTATATAATTTAAAAGCATAGTGCTCAGGGTAAACATTTTTTCAAGTTAGGCTAAACTGGTGTTTAGATTTAGTATAAGGTTTAAAGAGTATACACAAGTAATCTTAGATTTGAACATTGCATTTGGCAAAATAGAAGCATTCTGACAGGCTTTTATGAGACAATTAGACCAAAGATAAAGGCATTGGGAGTGTAGAAATAAGTTTCAGACAGAATATTGGCATTGACCTTCCTTTTCCGCTGAAGCAGAAAACTGAAAAGGAGAAAGGTCAACTAAAATTGGTGACATTATAACAGGAATTTTCATGACACTGTTAGTTACTGTGTTTTAAGCACATGGTAGGCAGTATTCTGGGCACTTGATATGTAATCTTTTATTACATGTAATCATAGTAACCCTTTAGAACACTATTCCTTTTTAAGTGAAGAAGGATGCACAGAAAGTTGGAATAATTTGCTCAAGCCAACACATTTTAAATAGCATAGTTAGAAGTGAACTCAAATTGTCATGGATTGAATTTTGTCCCCTCAGAGTACATGGAAGCTATGTAAGGTTCCCCCATAGTCTGATAAACCAAATAGTTGCAGCAGGATTAAGGCTGAAATGCAACACAGTCTTGATTCAATGTAAAGGGAATTTGACCTAAAGGATGATCTTTAAAACTCCAGAGTGGAAAACCTTATTACCACTGAGAATTGCCACAAATGGAACACTTCCTTTGTATTCTGGTCTCTTAACACTGGACAAGGCAAGGACACATGGAGATTTCCAAAGAATGCCTGACCTCAAGGAAACAAGAACTCCATTCCACAATGAACAGAGAAAGAGTGGGCTTTCCTCTCAAACTCACATAATGAATATGGGCTTCTAGCCTCCTGTAAGAACTGTAAGAGAATACATTTCTGTTTGTTAAAACTATTCATCCATGTGATGTCTCTGTTATAGCAGCACTAGATAATTAAGACACGAGTTTACCTGACTTTCCAATATTCTACTCATAGGAAATTTGGGAAATTGACAAAAAAATTGAGGTGTTAATCTCTTGTATGGGTATACTAAAGGAGCTCTGGAGGTTTAGTTTTAAGGAGTTGAGCTGCACCCCAAAAGTAAGTGGTTTGAATACACAAGGAGCTACATAGAAAGATGGACAGCCTCGTGTTTTACAGCCTCTGAAAACCTATCGAAGGGTCAGATAGAATTTCTTAACTGATGGCACATAACAATGGATATTACTATCAGTCAGATTATGGTTTTTTTCTGTTTCAGATATCATGAATACAAAAACTTTTAAAAATTGCACTAATTTTAGAAGTACTAACTTGTCACCGTTCTCAGATATGTAGCAGGGGACTAAAAAGATCATGGCCTGAATCAGTCACACCTTAGTCTTCAAGCTGACATCTTTCCCCTTAAGTATTTTGGAGAAGTCCTTGACAGCAGACTTGCCCAGTGTAATATGTCTCCTGATCTCCTGAGTGCTGGTATTGTTGATTAAAACAAGATTAAATCATTGACAGAGTCTATTGTTCTTCCATCTGTTAAGATATCTGTTGGTCCTGTGGTGAGGACTTTTGTTTTCTTGATGTTGATAAGTAAATAAGTAATGCATACCACACTCTAGTTCTTAATGTTCTACAGCAAGTATTTCCAGTCTCCTCCCTTTAAGCAAGCAAGGTCGTGTCATCAGCATAATGCAGATTAGTGGTGAATCACCTTCCTCTGAGCTTGATGCCACATTCTTCTTCATTAAGTCTAGTTTCATGAATTATTTGTTCAGCATACAGATTGAAAAAGTATGGAAGAAGCATACATCCTTCCCGATTTCCAATCATGCAGTATTCTCTTGCTCCATTTGAACAGCAGCTTTTTGATCTAGGTACGGATTTCTCATGAGCACAATCAAATTTTCTGGGATTCCCATTCTTCTCAATGTTAGCCATAGTTGGTTATAATCCTTATAGTCAAATACCTTTGCATAGTCATAAACACAGATAGATTATTTTCCACTATTCTCTGTTTTCATCCAGAATCCATCTAATATCCATGAGGATATCCTCATACCATGGCTTCTTCTAAACCCTGCTTGAACTTCTGGCAGTTTCCTGTCAATGTACTGTTCTAGTGTTTTTGAATGATCTTCAGCAATCTTTTGCTTGAATGTGATATTAATGAGAGTGCTCTACAATTCTACATTCTGGTGGATCACCTTTCTTGGGGATGGGAACAAACATGGACCTGTTAGACTCAGTCAGCCAGGCAGCTGCCCTCTAGATTTCCTAGCTATGCATCTGAAAGCTAGACAATAAAGATAGCAAAAGAAGAATTGATGCTTTGGGGTTGTGGTGCTAGAGAAGAATATTGAGTGTCTTGTGGTCTGTCAAAGAAAAAACAGGTATGTATATCTTGCAAAAAATGCAGTCAGAATGCTCCTTGGAGGCAAGGATCATGAAGCTACATCTCTCAAACTTCGGGCATACGGCCAGGAGAGGCTATTGTGGAATCCCCAGACAGGACTGAGCACCCTCTGCAAACAGAGAATTCTGCTCAGCCCTCCCCCCCCACCCAGGAGATTCTGGATGCCCTCTGCAAACAGAGAATTCTGCCCAGCCTCCCACCAGAGGGGAAGCCCTGTCTGAACTTTGGTCTTAGTTTAAAGATTAAGCTTACCCATTGTTAAGAAGACAATGCTTAAGTTTAAGGAAAATATAGTCTCCCGAGATTGAACTTTTTTAGGAGGATTGGCTGAAACTAAATAAAAATCATAGTTGTTGTTGTTATGTGCCGTC
>NW_006400302.1:300804-301393 GCF_000299155.1 Elephantulus edwardii
AAAAAAAAAAAAAAGATAGCACAGGATAAGAGAGGGTTCAAGTCTTGTTCCTAGGGTCTCTCTGAGCCATACTTGATGGCACCTAACAACAACACAATTTGTTGTATTTGTTTCCAGTTTTCTTTGTAATTTGATGTGTAAGTTTTTTACTTTTAATCGTCTCATTTGTTCCTGCTACTTCTTATTTTTGTAACCAACTTCACTACTGGAAAGCCAAGTCTGACTCATGATTACTATCAGGTTTCTCAGGTAGTAAATTTTGATAGGAATAGACTGCCTCATCTCTCTTCCTCAAAAGTAGCTGGTGGGTTTTAGTTTCTCTCTTTCTCTCTCACACACACATACAAACTCATAGAGACCCATGCACACATTTTCACAGAAATTTTGTCAGTACTCTGACCAGCCATGTATTGACTGTTCATTTCTCCCCATCCACATTAACACAAGGTGTTATAAAAGTTTTTCTAAAATTTATTTTTTTCTCTCAGTCAGGTATCCATCTAACATCAGCTACAATATCTCTAGTACCACAGCCCCTTCTGAAACCAGCCTGGACTTCTGGTAGTTCTCTGTTGATGTGCTGTTCCAG
>NW_006400302.1:309143-314059 GCF_000299155.1 Elephantulus edwardii
ACCAGCTGATAAAAGCCCATGATCACTCCCAGACAGGGAAACAGTCTTGGAGGTGACTCACTGTCTCCCAGATCTGTGTAATAAAGTGCATTTATGGATAATGGGGAAAAAAAACACAACCAACCAACCCAATCTTTGCTTTCCCCTTGGGGTCAGAACAGTTTGGGCAATAGTTGACATTCTTGATCTTTGAGTAATAAAAGGTCTGTTAATCTCCAATACTGGCTGAGTGTTTAAATCTCACATTTTCTGCCATAGCAATACCAGCAATCAAGAAATCAAATGATGTGTATTGGACAAAACTACTGTCAAGGATCTCTTTAAAGTGTTAAAAAACGATGTCAGTTTAAAGACCAAGGTGCACATGACACATGCCATGGTATTTTCCATTGCTTCGGGCCATGGCCTTCTCAATTGGTTGCTGTGCCTCTGAGAGCCGGACAGTGACTAAGGCTGATAGAAGAAGTGACGCCTTTTGAGTTGTGGTGTTGGAGAAGATTATTGAACATATCACGGACTGCCAAGAGAACACTGTTCTGTCCTAGAGAGGGTGAAACTAGTTTGCTCCTTGCAGGCAAGGATTTTTCAAGCTCTGTCGTCACACATACTTGGGCATGTTGTCAGTAGAAATCAGTCCTTGGAGAAGAACATCATGCTTGGAAGGGTAAAGCTTCAGCAAAGGAGAGGAAGACCCTGGAGAAGACATACTGACACAGTGACTGTGTTAATAGGCAGATGTGTCAGGTGAGATTGGCTCGAGATAGAGCAGGATTCAGAGCTACTGTGCATAGGGTTGCTTTGAGTCGTCCACTTATGACACATAACAACAACATATGCAAGTAAAAATTGAACAATGAATAGTCTACTAAGATTGATGCTTCCAAATTGTGTGGTGTTTGGGAAAAATTTGAATATATCCTCTCTTGTTGCTGTGGGGTGGGAACAAACTCATAACTGACATTGAGCTCTCAAGGCTGTACATTGCAAGGAATGAGACTGCCCATCTTTCACCCTCCAGGCTGCTAGCGCATTCCAGCCATTGGGTTAGCTGTGCAAATCCCTATGAATTATGCCACCAGAGTTCCCTGAATATACCACGTACTGCCTAAAGAACAAGTAAAACTGGTTTGGAAGAAATGCAGCCAGAGTTCTCCTCAGACGAGAAAGGACAGTGAGACTTCCGTTCACATACTTGGTGCATGTCATCAGGAGAAACCAGATCCTAGACATGGACATCAGGTTTGGCAATGTAGTTAGTGAAAAAGAAGAGACTCTTCCACGACTTTGACAGCGACTGAGAGACCAAATTCCAGTGGCTTACTGATGCTACCAAGCCAGAGGTGGGTGACTTTAAATCCACAGATCTCAGGCCTGTTTTTGGTTAAACATTTTTCTAGGTCCTAACGCCCTGTTTACAGAGGTAACTCGTGGTTGCCGTGATGCAAAACACTGTGAAACAGATGTGTCAAAAGCGATAATGGTTACCCATGGTGGACAGTGTTTGGTGCAGCTTCTGATTAAAGCAAACTTGGAAGCAGGAGTGGCATCCACTTCTGAAATAGCTTCCTTCCGGAAACTCTATGAATGTGGAGGATATACGATGAAAGTTATACAAGTGTTCAGGTCTTTCGTTCATAGGGTTGTTATGAGTCGCCGATGACTAGATGGCATTTGACAACAACAGTGGTAAGGAGCTCCACTGCCGACAAGAGATTCAATCCACCAACTGCTCCACTGGAGAAAGATGGGCAATCTCTTCCCATATGTTTACTCCTTCTGAAAGCCCGCTGCAGGGTTGGTTATGAATCAATTTCAACCTGATGGTATGTAATAACTGCAGTGACTTAAGTACAGCAGAGTCTGGAGCTCTGGTGGCCTAGTGGCAAGAAGCTGCCTGCAATCCCAGAGGTATGCGGTTCAAATCCACTAGATCCTCTGCTGGAGAAGGTCTGTTTCCTCCTGTACCCGTCAGATTCGATTTGATGGTACACATACAAAAAATAAATAAATAATAATAAAAAAAAGTACAGCAGAGTTTTTAAGCACGGCAGAAGATGGGGCAAGGTCAGATGGAACAGAGTCTAACAAGAGGCGTGCTGATGCAGTGTTTAATACGCTTGGCTGCTACCCACAAGGTCTGAGGCTAGAACCCACGAACTGCACAGTCAGAAAAAAATGTGACAATGGGCGCTTGCACAGGGCATACTAAAACAGTCGCCATTGTACTAGCTCCGGCCTAGTGAAATGAACCAGATTCTGAAGCATTCTTGCACACAGCGTCAATCACGCGAGGATTGCACTAGGACGAGGCGATCTCCGCCCCTCGAGCTGCCCTGCGGGCTCTGGGTAGTTGCTGTTGGAAGAAGCGGTACCGCCTGGTCTACTCCGCTGAGAGCTCACACCGCCCCCAGGGTGCCGCCAGCACCGCCGACGCTGTTTCTTCCTTCACCACCTCCCTCCGCTGAGCCCGCCCAGCCTGGGACTCCGCCCAACTTCCGGGCGGGCTCCGGCTGTTCCGTCCGGCGCCGCCCCTCCCCGGCGTCACCTCCCAGAGCGCCTTTCCGCTGCCCCGCCCCCCGTGCAGGCGGCCCGTCCCTCCTACATCCGGGTACTGACTCAAACCCCACAGACTCTGGCACTATGGTCATGGCGGAGGGTACGGCAGTGCTGAGGAGGAACAGACCGGGGACCAAGGCTCAGGTACGGTCTCCCCACTGTTCCTACATGGGTGCACTCGGTGCCGCGCCAGGAGGCTGGCTACCCCTGAGGCGAGGTTAGGCCGGGCCAGGTCGCGTCGGGCCGGCCTGATGGGCCGGCGGGCGCGGGGACTGGTGCCCGGCCTCCTCTTCCGGAGCTGTGGCTCCTCAGTTGGGCTGAGCCGGCGGCGATGGCGGCGGCTGAGGCCTGAATCCCGATTTGGGGGTGGAGGCCTAAGGGTGGACTTCTGACAGCAGCCGCGGCCAGGGCGGCCCCGCCGGGACCCCCCACTTGGTCCTCACTGCAGGGGCGCGGCCCTGCCTGGTGGAGAGCCTGGACTTCCTGCGGCTCGGAGCCGGCGGGGTGGGCGGGGGCAGCACTGCCGGTGGGTGATGGATCTGCCGGCCCCGCGGAGCGACCGCGCTCTGTCCACGGCTGTGCACCCGGGGCCGCCTCGTTCTGTCTACGGCTGTGCACCCGGGGCTGCCTCCCTCTATCACAGTTCGCTCGGGACCATCTCGCTTTATCTCTCTCTGTGCGCCCGGGACCACCTCAGGCTGCTCCTCTCTCGCTCCTGGTGGCGCCCTGGAACGGCAGGTTCTTATCCTCGGGTCGGGACTTGTTGGCTGGCAACCCTTCCCGAGTTCCTGGTGTTTTGTGAAGCGCGGTCTGAGAATGAACAATGAACGCGTAATCTGACTAACTTTCACTAGGACATCCTTTGGGAAGAGTTAGCCCTCCTGTAGGTATGGTGCAAAGGATGCTGTGCTTCTCGTGTGTGTGTGTGTGTGTGTGTGTGTGTGTGTTTTAATCCAGTTGACACCTAGAATTGATTTGATTCTACCCGAAATTCTTGCTGTTGAGAACATGCTCTCCAAAGATGTGTTTCAAATGTACCGTCCATAAAGTGAAGCAAATAGGACAGGAAACGACCCTGAAGAGCTTACTGTGCCTGAGAAGAGCTTTTCATTTCTTGCAGAGTTCCCTGAAAGGGAGCCCGACTCTTTCCCAAATCCATGTTATGGGTGAAAAACTGAAGCCCAGAGAGCCAGCTGAGTTTGTCCAAGGTCACTGGGGCTTCTGATTCCTAACTCACTGGTCATCTCTGCTCTTTGACAACTTGCTTCGAGTGCTAAATTTTGGGGAATTTGCTTTGGAAGACTTGTAGAGGGACAGCTACTCTTGTTGACAATTTTAAGGTCATACTACTGGAAACTTCTGTATTGTGTATGATTTTTTTACTTTTTCCCCAAATTTTCCTTCTAAATGTCCTCCTCCTCTCCCCTTGAAAATCGGTTGTTTTATGGAAACATTGTTTCTGATTCTTTTTTAAAACAAAACAAACTCGATTCATTGTGTATGTTTATATACAGAAATGAAACTTCTGTATTCACGTTCTGAGTTACTTTTTTTGTTATTTACTTTTTATTTACAAAAAAGTCCTTAAATTTGAGAGGTTAGAAAACATTATGTTTTAGCTTAATGTTGTAGCATATCAGTTTGCTTTATTGTCAAGTGTAAGTCATACAGGAAAGCACCCTTGCTTTTCCCTACACCAGGTTGTAAAAGAAAAGTAAAAATTGAAAAGAAAGCCTATTTTTTTAAATACAGTGATTTATTTACACAGTTTGTATACATTGTTTTTCACATCAGATCTTTCCCATTTCTTCACCCCCTTCATCAGATTGTGTGACCCAATGATTAATGCCCCCATCTTCATTCCTCTGATAGAAAACTGATTCTTTTTTTTTTTTAATTTTTTATTATTTTTGTGTGAGTGTAGCGTCAAATCAGATCTGACTGGTACAGGAGGAGATTGTCCCTCCTTCCCCAGCAGAGCATCTGGTGGATTTGAACCGTGCACCTCTGGGGTTGTAGTTGCAGCTCCTTGCCACTAGGCCACCAGACCTCCCCAGAAAACTGATTCTTAAGCCAGTCGTCTATTTCTTGTCTTTCACATTAATTTCATTCAATGAAATAGTTTGCTTATAAAATGCAGGTTTAGAAAGCCAGTAGAGTAAGGCAGGCTATCTTGCTACATTTTTCTTTTTTAAAGCTAGAGTACCATATAGGCACATACTTAATGCTTAGTAAATGTTTGTTGATGGAATTAAGTATATTGACTGATTTAGGCCAAAATTTTTACTCATATTTTCGGTGACAGAAATGGAGCTGGAGAGAGAATGATCGAATTTTGCACAATCAATGACTTATTCATA
>NW_006400302.1:317299-319989 GCF_000299155.1 Elephantulus edwardii
TTGCCCACCATTTTCTTGCGTGGCAGTGTAGCTCCTATCCACTAGGCCACAAGATTTATAGGAGCCATATACTGAAGAGTTTGGTGGTTGAAAAAATGTGATTTGTAATATAATTAAATAAAATCATGATGCTCATTTTTAAACATCGAAACAATTTTTTTTAACTTAAAAGTGTTTATAATCACATTGTAAAGCCCTTTGCCCAGTGTTTTGAATCATTAAAAGAATTAAAGTAACCATTATGTCTGATATTCTGTTTGAAATTTTATATATATTTTAACTATTTTTCTCCCTCACCATAGGATTTCTATAACTGGCCTGATGAATCCTTTGATGAAATGGACAGTACATTGGCTGTTCAACAGGTAATAACAATAGTTTCTTTTGAAACTTCAGTAATTGTAAGCATTTTACCCTTTTTTTGGTACAGATAGGTAGATATTCCTTTAAGCACAAACAAGATTTCATGGAGTTCATGAAATGCCTATTTAAAACTTAAAACAACTCCCATTTTGTTCCCTTTGTTTTAAGGTGACAAATTGAACTATAAAATGAGTTAATTTAAATACATTTTAGTATCTTTTAACATACATTAAATTAAGGTGACAAATTTTATTTTATAAATGTTACTGTTAAGTGCCATCAAGTCGCAGGTGACTCATAGTGGCCCTGTGAACCAAAGCCCTCGGCACTTGTGTGACTTTCATCCTCTCTCCAGATTCATAGGGTTTCTGGAGGTAAGCTATTTCGTAAGTGGATGCCACTGCTGCTTCCAAGCTTCTTTTAATTGGGGAGCTCCACCAAACACTGTCCACCATGGGTAACCATTATCGCATTTGGCACATCATTGTCAGTGTTCAGCTTCACAGCAACCACAAGTTTTACCTCTGTACGGTGAGTGGACACACCAGGGATAGAAGACCTAGAAGAATGTTTGACCAAAAACAATTAAATACAGGCCTGTGGACTGTAGATTAGAGTCACCCACCTTTGACTCGGTAGCATCACTTTCAGTCCACAAGACCAACTGGTCTCTCTCTATAATAACTTAATTAAAAAAGAATTAAATGATAAATTTGAGTATGTGATTTAATAGAGAGAGAAAAACGTACTCATTTGACCTAATACACACTTGAGAACATGTATGTTTATACTTTCATTTTAATTACCATTAGTTCTTTTGAAAAAATAATTGATTTTAATTTTTAGGTTTACACAATGAATTATTGTTGTGTGCCATCCTGTTGGAACTGACTCATAGCTTATCCAGTGGATTTTCAGAGTATAAATCCTCTGAATTCACAGGAGGAGACTGCCCATCTTTCTCCCTATGAACAGCCAGTAGATCAAACCACTTTTTGGGTTGGCAGCTACAAATCCTTTTAGGCTTACATTCAATAATTTTTATATAAATTGTTCCATGACATTGGTTACAGTTTTCATATTGTGTCAGCATTCTCATTATTTTTATTTTGGTTATTCTGTTTCCATTTATCTAGCTTCCTTTCACCTCCTTGGCTTCTCCTATCTTTTTGGATAAATGTTGACTCTTTGGTTTAATATATTTACTTGTTTAAGGGAGTTATCATTAGTTCTTCATTTCCCTCCCCTTTCAATGTTTTTGAGAAGCCCTGTTAACTTAATTGATTATGTGTTCAGCTGCCAACCATCTGCTCAGTAGGAGAAAGTTGAGGCAGTTTGCTCTTATGAAGATTTACAGCCTTGGAAATCCAGTGGAGGTTTGTTACGGGCTGGAATCAACTGCTTGGAAGTGTATTTGGTCATATATTGTTGTTGTTACTATGTGCCGTTATGTCGCCTGAGACTCATAGCAACCCTATGTACAACAACCCTAAACCCTACTCTATCCTGTGCCAGTCTTATTGTCTCTGACACACCTAACCCCCATCACCGCAGTCATTGAATCAATCCATCTCATGGAGGGTCCTCTTCTCCTGCACTGTCCCTCTATCCTCCCAAGCAAGACATCCCTCTCCAAGGGTCCCGCTTTGCAACATGTCCAAAGTATGCCAGATGAAGCTTCAGAATCCTTGACCCCACGGAGCAGCCTGGCTTCCCTTTCTCTAGGATGAACTTGTTTGTTCTCCCAGCAGTCCTTGGTATATTCAATACGCTTCTCCAACACCACAGCTCTAAGGCATCAATTCTCCTATCCTCCCTAGTCCTTGTCCAGCAAGAAATTGCAAAGACCATGGCCTGTAGTGGGTTAAATTTTGGAAAGCAGTTTGATTCCAATAGCTACTCCATGGGAGCAAGCTGAGGCCCTTTGCGCCTGGTAAGAGTACAGCCTTGGGAACCAGATGGGCAGGTCTTCTCTGGTCTGTAGGGTCACTGAGATTCATAATTGACTTGATGGCAGTTGCATTTGTTTTTTTTTGTGTGTATTTAAAAGCTCAGACATGTTACTTTGTGTTGTTACTAAGTAGCTATAGGCATATTTGGTTTGAAAAGCCCTTTAGGGGATCATACTTATTTTTTGAGAATTACAGTATACTTTGTTGTATTAAAAAATTAAAGAAAATATTTTAGTTCTTCTATAATGAATTAAAGCTGGAGTTAGGAAAAATAGTTTACATACTTACTAAAAATGCGTTTAAGAATGTAGTATAAAAATGACAGAAGTTAGTCTGTACTAGCACACTGGAATAAGCATCTGTTAAATAACATTA
>NW_006400302.1:320536-323728 GCF_000299155.1 Elephantulus edwardii
GCAGTTAGGGATCTCTCCAAATGACTGAGAAGTAATGATGTCAGTTTGAGGACTAAGGTGCATCTGATTCATGCCATGGTCTTTTCGATTACTTGCTATGCATCTAAGAACTGGACAATGAATAAGGATGACAGAAAAAGAATTGATGCCTTTGAGCTGTGGTGTTGGAGAAGAGCACTGAACATTCCATGGATGGCTAAGAGAATGAACAGTTATGTCTTGGAGAGAGTGCAGCTGGAGTGCTCTTTGGAGGCAAGAATGATGAGGCTTTGCCTCACATACTTTGGGCATGTTGTTAGGAGGGGCTGTTTCTTGGAGATGGACATTGTGCTGGGGAGGCAGAAGGGTCATCGAAGGAGAGGAAGACCCTGAACCAGGTGGATTGACCTGATGACTGCTGCAGTGGACTCTTGTGTGTCAAGAATCGCGAGGATATAGCGCAGGATAGAACAGGTTTCGGATCTTTTGTTCATAGGGTCGCTGTGAGTTGTACTTGACTCCCCAGCACCTAACAACAACAGCAGCAGCAGCATAGTGCTACTTTGTTCTGTCTTGTGTTTGTACCATCAGTGATGTGCCTGTGTAGATGAAGTCTATCAGCTCAATTTTCAAGGTCATAGTGACCTAGTGTACTGAATGAAACTCTCCTTCATTCTACACTATCTCTACAGTCTGTGCTGTTCTTCCATCCATTGTTGCAGCCACGACTGTGCATCCTTAACCCTTCTCGTTGAGTGTCTTCTTACACTGACCCTCTACTAAGTATGCTGTTCTTCTCCTGGCATTGGGCCCTCTTGATAACATTTGTGATATATGAGACAAAGTCTCACCATCCTTGCTTCTAAAGAGCACTCTGGCTTTACTTTTTCTTTAAATTATTTTTTGTATGTGTACCGTCAAATCGGATCTGACTGGTATAGGAGGAGATTGTCCCTCTTCTCCAGTAGAGCATCTAGTAGATTTGAACCGCATATCTCTGGGATTGCAGTGAAACTGGATTTATTTTTTCCAAGAGAGATTTTTTTTGTTTTTTTGTTATTTTGGCAGTTCATTCTGTATTTAGTAATTTCCATTAATACCACAATTTAAAGGCACTCTCAATTCATTGCTGTCAAGTCAGAACCAACTTGTAGCTGACCCTCCAGCAGGTTTTCAGGAAGCTGTAAATCACAGGAAGGTGATTGTTCATCTTTCTCACAGAGCTGGTGTTAGATTTGAACCTCCAGATTGGTGCTGTCTTTGGGTTAGCAGTATATCTCGCTAGGGACTACACCACTAGAGCTGTCTAGTCAAAGGCGCTAGTTAAGCAACATTTCTCACATGAGTGGTATTCTAGAAAGATTGTCAGGAATACACAAGATAGATTGTCTCAAGAAGACCCTCTAGTTGGGAAATTTCCAGTTAGGAATTTTCTAATTTTAATCTAACCTAGGGAGCTCTGGTGGGCTCATGGTAAGAAATTGCATTGCAATCCTGAAGGCATGCAGTTCTAATCCACCAGTTGCTTCGCAGGAGAAGGATGGGCAGTCTCTTCCTGTGCGATTAACTATCTCTGAAAACCCTCTGAAGGGTCAGCTATAGTTTAGTTCCGAATCAGTTATACTCAGCAACAAGTATATATAAAAATCTAATCTAACCTATGTAGCTACACTGCAAGATACCTAAATCCTAGGTTGAATGAAGATGAGCCTGAAATTTAACATTTTATTTGAAAATTACTCTCCCTCTTTAGAATTTAACTTTTTTGTTAGTCATATTTTTAAACAACTTTATTTGATACTATTATTACCAAACAATAACTTACTGAAAGTATACAATTCAGTGGTTTTTAGTGTACTCAAAGTGTTGTGCAAGCATAATTATGATCTAATTATAGGATATTTTCATTTCTTCTAAAAATAAGCCTTGTACCACTATAATGGTCATCTCCATCTTTCTCTGCCTTCCCCTCTGGCTCTAAGCAACTAATCATTTACTTTGTTGTTTTGGACATTTGATAAGTAAAATCTTATGGTATCTATCCTTTTAATTTATTATCTATGATAATTATTCACATGAAAATGATGGCTTGCAGTTTTGATCCCATTTCTGAACTTGATGAATACATGCCTGTATTTTATTTGTCTGAATTGTCAGACAAAGGGTAGGATCCCAAAGAAGCCAAATTGCAGTATAAGAGGTAAGGGTTACCTCCTTTCTTCTCAGTTACTGGTTATGATTTTATTCTTGGTTTTCTTTTTACTATATAACACAAAAGATGAAATAGAGAACTGTTATGTATTAAAAAATCGTATATCATTAACATAAGATTTACCTTATGGCGTATTTTGGCTAACAGTGAGAACTTCTTTTTTCATAGTATATTCAACAAAACATAAGAGCAGATTGCTCCAATATTGACAAAATTCTTGAACCACCTGAAGGCCAAGATGAAGGTGTATGGAAGTATGAACATTTAAGGTAAGTTGTTAGGATATATCAAAATAATATTTCTTCCCTTACAATAAAAAAACGAACCTTAAGTATTAATGATGCGTATAAACCATAAAGATGATATGTTATATAATTATAGACCCAAAAGCCAAATTCTAAAGCTTTTTTTATTTTATTGTCATAAAGTTCTTAACTTGTTTATCTGCTGATTGTTTTTAGATCAAGTTATGTTGCATATGTCACTTGCTCTTTCTAGAGGTGGTTTCAGAGCTGTTGATTATTTGGATGATAATTAATCTAAAGACCTTCTTCTGTACTCTTCTCTGTTTATTGATTTTGTTGTTGTTGTTGTTAAGTGCCATCAAGTCGCAGGCGACTCATAGAGACCCTATGAAGGAGAGTCCTCAAGTGCTTGGCTGTCTGTCTTCCTCTCTCCAGGTTCATAGAGTTTCCAGAGACAAGCTATTATGGAAGTGAGTGCCACTCCTTCCAAGCTTGTTTTAATCGGGGAGCTCCACCCCACTCTGTCTGCATTGGGTAACCAACCATTAACGTATTTGACACATCAGTGTCAGTGTGCAGCCTCACAGCAATCACAAGTTACCTCTGTACGGCAACTTGTACACCAGGGCTATACGACCTAGAGGAATGTCTGAACAAAAACAGTGAAAGACAGGCCCGAGGGCTGCAGATTAAAAGTCACCCACCGTCGGCTTGGTAGCATCGCCTTCTGTTCACTGGGCCAGCTGATCTCTCTCT
>NW_006400302.1:326173-332834 GCF_000299155.1 Elephantulus edwardii
AGATGAATTGAAACAGTGGCTCAGGCATAGCAGTGATTGTGAGGATGGTCCAGCATTTAGTAACAGCAGCAAGAGGTAACTTGGAAGGCAGGCCTAATGATTCATTTCCAAAGACCATAGCCTTGAAGATCCTTGGAGCAGTTCTACTCTGCTCACATGTGATCACCATGAGTTGGAATCAACTTAATGTAAACTAATAACAATAAAGGATTACCCCTTAGACCTAGTTGAGAACTGGAATTTGGTGAGGGACCTATGAATTATTGTGAATTTTCAGCCTTCACATTGATAAATAGAGACTGACTGTAATTCTGAAATAATAAATTTTGGAGTTTTTCCATTTGGTCTTTTGAATGAGAAAACTGATGATCAGTGAATAGGTAAGTTACTAGAACTTTAGAAATAGCTCCATAGGTTGTTCCTTGAAGTTACTAACCTTTTAGTACAAATGAAACTTAGCTGAGTTGACAGGTTAAGCACACAGAATAAATGAAATACAAGATATATCTGTCTATCTCAGGGTTTAATACTTTTGAGTTTTTAGATAGTAATTTGAATAGAAGTATACTTTTGTCTGAATAAGTTAGACCATATTTCTTGTAAAGAGGGTCTCAAGTCGTCGACAAGGCACTTTTTCCTTCTTGAAATTGCTGAATTGTGGTCTTGATATTGCTAAGACATGATGAAATAATAAGGCAATTTTAAGAGGTCCAGGACTTTGTTAAGGAGCCTTGTTGGTATAGTGCATAATGTTTTGTACTACTAGCAAAAAGTTTGGCAGTTTGTATTCACCAACTGCTCTGTGGGAAAAGGATTGTCAGTCTTCCTATAAATATCTACAGCCTCCAAAACCTTATGGTTTCCAAGTTATTCTCCTGAAAAATTGTTTCATTTTTCAGTGTACTGTTTAGTCAGAACCAACCCATAGCCAACCCCCTCTAGTGGGTTTTCAGAGGCAGTAAATCTGATAGGAGAAGATAGCCCATAAGAATAGTCAGTTTATGGAACCTATGTTGTAAACATTATTAGGGTTGATGGTTAGTGTATCTTTAGAGGAAACATGCCAGACCAATTTAGATGGTTTTGGGAATGATAGAGAGGAAGGTGCATGGTACTGACAG
This sequence comes from Elephantulus edwardii, assembly GCF_000299155.1. NCBI lineage: Eukaryota > Metazoa > Chordata > Mammalia > Macroscelidea > Macroscelididae > Elephantulus > Elephantulus edwardii. The sequence goes on from NW_006400302.1 coordinate 327,295, forward strand.
AATTCTTTTTTATAATTATATTCTAGGGATAACTCTAGAGTATAGATAATGAATTTTCATTTCTATATTTGCATTTTTTAGGCAGTTCTGTCTTGAACTAAATGGACTTGCTGTCAAACTTCAGGTAATATTTTGTTTGAATAAAGCTAAATTTAAAAGTGTTATTTTTCCTTTTTTTTTTTCTGGTAACTCAGTACACTACAAATCCTAACCAAAATATTTAATTATTTTATAATTTTATGTGCATGAGGACAATCTTTCATATTATTATTTTGTATAGTAAGAAATGTACTTATTTTTAACAGAATGAGTGCCATCCAGATACATGTACTCAGATGACAGCAACTGAACAATGGATTTTTCTTTGTGCAGCTCATAAAACTCCCAAAGAGGTGAGCTTGTATGAGACAACAGGATGACGATAAAAACACTATAGCCTAAAATTCTTCAAAACAATGGTGAACAAGTTTTCAGACTTTTAATTTTATTATTTTGAGATTTAATTTGCAGGTCTTTACTACAACAAGATTATTGCCAAAGTGATGCTTTAGGATTTTTTTGTGATTAGTATTATTTCTCTTTATTTGGGTATTTTATAGGCTAGAACTTAACTTTATGATTTACTAGCCGTTAAATAATAAGATTTATCACACTTTGATTCTGTCTTTTGTATAATGATTGGAAAAGTACATCTGTGTAGATTTTTGTTTTATTCATGATGTATTTTGCTAGGAAGAACTATTGATTATTACTAGTTAGTTTTAATCTTTTAAGTATAAATGTTACTTTCTGAGATTTTAGGTTTTGCAGGTCATTATTTTTCCTCCATATTTTATTAAAATCTTTACCTATTTACTGAAATCTGCCATATTTCTCCCTCCATATTGGCTCTCATTGAAGAAATTATTCACATTATTTTTCTCCTTTAAGTTTTGTTAAGGTGAGCTTATAGGTAGGAATAATTGTTTATAGAATGTTGCTTTCATCTTTTAAATAATTCCAATAACTTGATACCCTGTCCATATTCAGTATTTGTAAATAGTCTGAAAAATGTCCTTTACATTTATTTTAATCTGCATTTCCTTCTAATCTGGAGTAGTTTTCTTTTACTTGACAGTTCTGTAAAATTGTACACCTTCAAATGGTTACTCTTAACAGACCTGTCTGGTGCAAAGACAAATCACTCTCAAGTAGCAAAGTTGTTCTTTTGTTTAAAAAAGAGGTAAATTATTAAAAATGGGTATTTGTTACTTTTTTAATCAGATAGTACTGATTTGGCAAATAGGTTTTGTTTAGGATATACATTTTTATGTATGTATATAATAATAATTTGAAGCATATTAATCTTATGTGTTAGGCTACACCAGGGAGATCCCATGTAGCAAATTGATTTAAAATTCTTTAAAATTGGCTCTGTAGTACAGTGGTGAATGATAAAATAATTGCAATTAGAAAACTGAATTAAGAAGGCTAATTTCTTCCTGGCAGATTTTAATGATGCATTTATCGCTGTTAAAATGAAAATACTACCAATAGATGAAGTAATATGAAATTTATACTACTGTTATCACATCTCCTTTTAATATTAAATGGTAATAAATCTGTTTATATATAACCATATATGTCATAAGACTTGGTTTGGAGTTTAAGGACCTTGATTCCATGGGACATCTGGTTAATTGACCGCAAAATGTGTTTATTACTTGTTTTCTACCTCCTATTTGATTGGATAGTGCTGGGGTTATAAAAGCTTACAAATGGCCACCCTGGGCACAATTAGTCTGTGCTCACTTGGAGGCATGGAGAGAGTCAGAACTAGGAGGAGAATGTAGAATGGTAAAGAACTGAATGATGCCTGGCTGTAATTACTAAACATTTTTTTTAAAAAAAATTTATTTTATTAATGAACATTTACAGAGATTTTGGATTTCCATTCATTTACTAAACATTTTGATCAAAGAGTCTACACTAATTTTTACCAGAAGTCTACACTAATTTTTACCAGAAGTGAAAAATATAAAAATAAATAGAACAGCATTTTGCATGTCATGAACTCACACTTTCTGGAGCCATGCAGTGGGAAGAACTCCTAAAACTATTACTTTGAGATAATCTTTAAATTTTAAAATAAAAATAATCCCTTAAAGCCATCTTAAAACTGAAGAATATTTAATTGGTTAAAAAGATTTGCTTTGAGTGTTAGAACCCTTGGGGTCAGTGAGTTTATGTCAGTGAAGGAGGAACAACTCAGAAGAGCAATTTGAGGAATGCAATAGATGCCACTAAATTGTATATGTTGAAACACTTGAACTGATACATATATTTAAAAATTTTTTTTAATTGGTATGTATTTTGATGTGTACATTCCTAACAGCAATAATAAAATTTAGAAAAAATGAGAATAATCATCAGCATTTATTATTTTATAATTTATTATTATTAAGATCAGTGAACAATGAACATTACTTGCTGAGATCTAGCTCCTTTGAATTGATCATATGCTAAGATGGTAGGATTTCTACATTTTTTTTTAAAGTCCACTGAAGCGACTGAAAATGCGAGGGAAAAAATTACTTGTTCAAATACAAGTAAAACTAGGAAAGGACATTTTTAAAATAGCTGTTAGGTAGTCAGGAAATGACAGACTAGTAACTAAAAAGATTGTTGTCATGGGCAGATTTTGAAGTGGAAGAGGCATGATACACAGCACCGGAAGAGGCATGATACACAGCACCTGTAGTGATTTATTTAATGCCTCTGAGAACCAGGGAGAGGCTTTGTAGCTAAAAGGGCAAATAGTTAAATAGTGATTATAGATGACAAAAGTTATAACTTGAGATCCCTTCCATTAAGCTCTTCATCATTCTTAAAGTTATCATAATTTTATATGCATAATTTTACATAAGTTTGTGAAATTTCTATTTTTCTTCAGCCCTGCTTTATCAACTCTTTGCTATTACAGTTGGTGCCAAGAGGAAGTTCCTCTAAAGTGAATTGAGGTTGAGTTAAAATTGACAGAACTCCTCCCCCAACCCCCCAAAAAAAATTCAGAACCAATTAAAGGTTTAATTCTGTGCTGTCTGATAATAGCAGCCAAGAGCCACATGTGACTGTGAAGCAGTTGAAATGTGTGTAGTTCAAATTGAGATGTACTGTAAATGTAAAATACATCCTGGATTTTGAAAATTTAATATAAAAAGAATGTGACAATATTTCATTGAGAGAAAACTGCAGCGATATGTGTATGCACGTGTGTGTGTAAATGAAGTTAGATCCTAATCTCACACATATTAGAAAAATATGAACTCAATTATAGATCAAAGGCCTGAAATGATAAAATTCTTAGAAGAAAGCACAGGTAAAAATTGTTATGGCCCTGGTGTCTTAACTGCTGTCAGAAGCACAAGCAATAGAAGAAAATATAAAGGGTAAATTGGACTTAAACAAAGTTAGAAGTTGTGTTACATTGACTACTATTAAGTAAATGAAAACACAACCTATAGGAAAGGTGAAAATATGTGCAAATCATATATAAGAGGTTTTTTTATCATAAAATCATATGATACAAGTCTTATGTCAAGAAAGATAATTTAGGATTCAATAATAAAAGGCAAATGACCCAGTTAAACACTAGGGAAAGAAGTTGAATAGACAGTTCCATTCATTATAATTGATCCATTGTTGATTTCTCAATAAACACATTACCTATAAGGACATAAAAGATTGCTAGTATCATTGGAAAAAAAGTACAGCCTGAATGCTTCTTGGAGGCAAAGATGATAAAATTTTTTCTCACTTCAGGTATGTTGCTAGGAGAGTTTACTCCTTGGAGAGGGCCATCATGCTTGGAAAATTGGAGGTTCAGTGAAAGAGAGGAAGATTCTCAACCAGATGGTTTGACACAGTGACTGCAGCAGTGGGCTTGAGTGTGTCAGAAAATATGAGGATAGGACAGGACAGGGTTCAGATCTGTTGTTCATATGGTCACTATGGGTTTTACTAAAGTTGATGCACCTTATAACAACATTTATTGGTCATTAGAGAATTATAAATTAAAATCACAATGAAATACTACTTCACATTGTTAGAATAGTTAAAATAGAAAAGATAGTTGATTTGGAGAAATTATAACCTTCATAAATTGCTGGTGGTATAAAAAGTGCTGCAGGCCTTTTGCAAAACAGTTTGGCAGTTTCCAGAGGCAGGCTATTTCGGAAGTGGATGCCATTCCTGCCTCCATGTTTGTTTTAATCTGGGAGCTCCACCAAACACTGTCCACCATGGCTAACCATTATCACATTTGACACATCAGGGTCACAGTGTTTAGCATCACAGCAACCACGAATTGGCTCTGTGTAGCAAATAGACCAGAAGAATGATTGACCAAAACCAATAAAAACCAGGCCTGTGACAATCACCCATCTTTGGCTTGGTAGCATATGCACTAGGCCAACAGAGCTCTCTCATTGCTGTTAAGTGCCATCAAGTCATAGATGACTCATAGACATTAAATATTATAGTAGCCAGAGAGTAAAACCAACCTTTGTCTGTCAAGGGATGAACGGATAAACCAATATGGTTTATTTACAATATCATTATATACATAATTATGTTGTTGTTAGGTGTTGTCAAGTCAACTGCAACTCTCAGTGACCCTATGGATGGACATCTCAGCCAAACCATGCCTTATCCTGCACCATCCTCACAAACATACAATAGTGATATTATCCCTTATTTTGTAATATGTTGTAAATCCCAACATCTGTATGTTAATGAGGCAGGTAGTCCTTAATTTATGATTTATTTAAGTTGCAGTGAAAACCTTAAAATTGTTTACAATTTTTCTCTACCTTTATTATCATTGGTAATATGTCTAATATATACTGCTATAGCCTATAAATTGCTGATGCTATGATTCTCAGATGTTCATTCACAGGTTTTTCCATGTTAAGACTTGCTGATAATAGAAGGCAATAATTTTTTTTAAAAAAATTTGAGGTATTTGAAAAAAATTTTTTTGAGGTATTTATGTCAGAACAATCCTCCATTCATTTTAAGTTTGTAAGTTTTGGTACGAACTATATTAAATATTACAGTCATTCTGAAGTGTGAGAAACTTTTTCGTTAGGATAATTTCTGATCTTTGGAATAAGATATTTATATAATAAGTACACCTAATCTAAGACCTAGAGCTCTCTAGTAATATACTTCTATATCCTTTCTTTTTTAGTGTCCTGCTATAGACTACACTAGGCACACACTTGATGGTGCTGCTTGTCTTCTGAATAGCAATAAATATTTTCCTAGCAGGTAAACAAAAGTGTGGTATTAAGCTTTTTTAACTTTAAGAAATTGATGTTATAAAAACTAAAATTAGGTTTATGACTAATAATGCTGTATTCTTAAAAATGTTTGCTCCCCCCGCCCCCTTGTATATTTGTTCAAAAGTATTCAAGTTTTGAAATTAGAGTTGTGGTTGAATGAAAGTCAGCTTAGAGACCAGGTTTATTAAGTTTTTTTTTCTATAATTATATTTTATT
>NW_006400302.1:333699-335103 GCF_000299155.1 Elephantulus edwardii
GGTGTACATATATCTGCTTGGATGTCAGCTATGGGTAGAGACCAGGTTTATTAAGTTTTATCCCTGCTACTGTTTCTCATTCTCTAAAATTTCCTTTCAAGTCTTGTGCTACTTTAGTGTATCTATGTATAACCAGCCTCTCCATGCCTAATAAGTCAACTTTCCTGAGTTAAAACTGCTTGGTTTTTGAAAGGAATTTTTATTCTTGCCAGCAGACTTTTTTTTTTTATTTTACTTTTGCCAACAGACTTTTTTAACATGTAGGAAGAAGCTTGTGTATGCCAAACTGTATTAATAGTGTTATTTAGAAGAATAGTTCAAGATTACGCTTATTTTGTTTAGATATTTATTAACAGGTGGTTGGATATGGAGGTTTATTTCTCCAAATATAATTAGCTTCAAAGAGCTCATAAGAACCAAAGGAAAAAAAAATACTGATTTGTCTCAGTAACCTATGTTCATTTAAAAAATTAAGATAGTAAAAAGAGAATTTTTATTTCTTTAAGAAAGAAACAAAATAACCCAGTTGTGTAGAATAACTCAGTAGTCTTAATCACCTTTAGTGGACAAAGTATTGATTTGTGACATTCATGTTAATGTAATACTAACTTTGACTAGCTATCCTAGTGAATTGAACTTGAGAGCTGTGGTTAGGTAGAAAGTACTGCCCAAGTTCCTGACTAACAGAGGTTCTAGTCCTGCCCCTGCTACACGCTGCAGCTGTGACCTTAGCTAGTCACTTTTCTTTAGGTTTAGGTTTCCACATCTGTGAAATGGGAAGATTCAAATTTTTTCCCCAAGATTTTGTCCAGCTTTATGAATCGATTATTTCTTTTTCAATTTTAGGGTTAGCATAAAAGAATCATCTGTAGCGAAACTAGGATCAGTATGCCGTAGGATTTATAGAATATTTTCACATGCTTATTTTCATCACCGGCAGATATTTGATGAATATGAAGTAAGTATATTTCACTGATCATCGTGTTCATTCTTACCAGAATAATAAGAATATATTTTGATATTATATCTGATTATCTTGGCACTGGGTTATAAGTTAAAATAACATTTTTTTCTTCCTCTCTCCAGAATGAAACATTTTTGTGTCATCGATTTACCAAATTTGTGATGAAATATAATTTGATGTCCAAGGATAACCTGATTGTACCAATTTTAGAAGAGGAAGTACAGAATTCAGTTTCTGGGGAAAGTGAAGCTTGAAGGGAATCATAGAAAATGTACTGGACACATAATATTAATTATGTACTGTGTATATATATCATTTTAGACACATCAATCATGTACCCATATTATAGCTTCTTTGTTTAGTATAGGTTTTTGTATGCTGTGTGTTGCCTTTTAAAATGGGAAATACTTTTTAAGTTATTCATGAGCTGTATATTCACT
>NW_006400303.1:0-554 GCF_000299155.1 Elephantulus edwardii
CCCCCCCCCCCGTCCCGTTTGCTCCTCTCCTTGAAAAGCAAAAGAAAAACTCCCTCATTGGTACACAATCCTCCCCGCACCTCTCCAATCCCCACCCCCTACCCCCAAATATAATCCACTCTGCAACCCTCATTGCATACTCCTATGATAAAAATCCCTACTCTATTAAAAAAAAAAGAAAATGTACAGAAACTTTGGATTTCCATTCATTCACGATGCACTTTTATCCTTCCCCCCCCCAGTGCACAGTTCTATTTCACAAGGAATGTTGGACTCACATTTCCAGGACGCTTTGGAAGAGTTGAGTGCTAGCCGAGCAGGGAGAGCGGTTGTCTAACAAGTGGTAGGTGATTCTGAACATCTGACAAATGTGGGGACGCTCGATTAGGAAGCAGCTTTGTTTTCTTTCCCCAAGTTCTCAGTAGAAGTCAATTTTAGAACCCATAAGAACCCAGAAAGTGCCCTTTCTGTAAGTTGCTTTAGTGAAACCCCTAGTCACTGCACCAGATTCTCCAGACAGCAGCTGACTACAGGAGAGCTACCAAGGACAGAGA
>NW_006400303.1:1539-3521 GCF_000299155.1 Elephantulus edwardii
CAGTGGCTACGCACACCCCCTTTTTTACCAAGAACTGATCCAGTTCACTCAGGCCACTATCTCCAATCAAGACACTTGTCACACTTTGCCATAAATAGACACTGTGAACACCTACGGATAGGACTTTGTATGCTGGCAGGTGTGATTCACAGGACACATTCAAATATAACAAATTGCACGCCCACAGCCTCCAATGTCAAAAGAAGCATTGCTACCTATTAGACAATGTGGTCCCATGGAACGGGTGCCACCAGCGGTGTGGGTCTCAGGGCACCTACCAGGGAATGTGACCCTGTGGGGTGTGTGCTACCTGTGTCAGCTGCAGCCAGTGGTGTGGGTCTCAGGGGACACTGCTGCTTTAAAAGCAAGGGCAACCATTGTTGCATCATACCAGGGGATGCGACCCTCTGGGGTGTGTGCGCAGCCAGTGGTGCAGGTCTCAGGGGACACTGCTGCTTTAAAAGCAAGGGCAACCATTGTTGCATCACCCTTTTCTTTTTTTCTTATTGAATTTTCTATTTTCTTTATTTCTATGCATTTCCCCTTTGTATCTGTTTCTTTTCTTCGTCTTTCTCTTCCTTCATCATTTTATCTATTTCCCCCTTTCATTTCTTTCTTTTAATTTTTTTCCTTTGTTTCGTACAGTGTGGGACAGATATTGTTTTCCCCCTAGTTTGTCATATCTACCACTCCTGCCAACTACTGCTTCACCCAATCGATGAGTTCTGCCACTCACTCCTGAACCATTAGATGACCAACAAATTTTGAAAACCCTTGCACACCCCACCCATAACTGAACCCTATAGTCAAACAGGAAGTGCGGGCCCATTTCCTCTGGTAACCCCTGGAAAGCCACCTAGAGAGAAGGTGGGGGAGCCCCAGTGTCAAACCAGCCACCAAAGTCACATGCCTGTCCACCAATCCAGATAAATCAAAACAAAGCAAAACACAAAATCAAGGTAAAACAAAGAAACACACAGCAAATAAATACCACTTCCAGGTGTCTGAGATCCAAAAAACACTTTAAATAAAATAAAGGAAAAAGAAAGATTGTGTAAGAAAGTGACCAAAATAAAGAATCAGAAAACCTATTTGCAGAAGAATAGATAGTATAACTGCCTATTAAAAATTTAAATTTATTTATGTTTAGGGACTTCTGAGATACCAAGGAAGTCATTGAAAACAAAACAAGACAAACCCCCAGGAAAACAGGGTCAATAACTGAAAAGAATTCAGAAAAATACTTCAAGAGCAAAATGATGAAATAAGAGTATTCAAAACCAGTAATTAAAAAATTCAGAATAATACCATTAAAATTGGTGGGAAGAATGACCAGAATCAAATAAATTGAACAACAGATTAAAAAAACAAAACAAAACAGAAGAAAAGCCCTTAACATCAATTTATATGAGAAAAAAAATCAGCAAACTATGAAAAAGGAAGAAATATGTGGGGCACTATTAAAATGACAAACTTACATGGCTTCAAAAGGAGAAGACTCTTTTTAAAAAAAAATAGTATAAATTGCTAGCAAAAACTTCCCTAACATGAAGAAAAATGAAAAGATGATCTTTAACCAGCTCAAAGAACGCCATATATGTTACATGCCAAGAAATCCAGAAAAAGATATAATAATCAAACTTTCTAAAGCTAATATGTAAAATCTTGGAGGGAGAGGAAAGAAGCATTACTTACAAAGGGGAAGCAATAAGACTTATGCTTTAAATTTTTTACAAGAAATCCAATAGGCAAGAAAGCAATGAGATGGCATATTGAAAGGGAAAAAATTTTACAACCAAGAATTATATCTTTAGCAAAACTATTCTTCAGTTATGGAGATATCCAGATAAGCATAAATTATGACTATTTCCAAATAATCAGAAGTTGTAAAACAATAACAAAAACTAAAGAGATGACACTTACAAGAAATGCTAAAGGAGAGTTACTCACTATCGAAAGAACATTGAAACAGCCCAAATATC
>NW_006400303.1:5793-6293 GCF_000299155.1 Elephantulus edwardii
TAGATCTGGTAGAAAGGCAAAACTGACAATTCTCATCATAATTTTCACATCCTATTTGCATATTCCTTCCCAGCCATGTGGCAAAAAATCAAAGGCAACAGTTCGGGAGGTAGTTTTTAATAATAAATTCATCTTACCATAGTTACTAGAAAATATCAGAATTGAGAAGAATTTGTTGATTATGAAATTACAAAACTTCAAAATGGAGAGAAAGTTAGCATGATACAAAGAAGAGACTGTTTTAACTTAAGACAGTAAAAGTAAATTACAGAAGAATCATTAAGAAAAAATAAAAATTCTAATGGGAACAAGATAACATGATAAGACATTGTTGGTGTTGTTGGGTGCCTTTGACCCATCCAAGACTCGTAGCTACTCTACGAACTACAGATTGAAGCCTTGTCCTATCCTCTACCATCCTCAATTTCTGCTATGCTCAAGCCTATGTTTTCAGTTACTGTGCCAATTCATCTTGTTGAAAGTCTTTCCCTTTCACTGAC
>NW_006400303.1:7937-8567 GCF_000299155.1 Elephantulus edwardii
TAAACAAGAAATGACAGAGAAAATATCTGGCTAATGATCGTCAATAAAGGTACAAGAATGGTAACACTAGTTTCTAATCAAATCCATTTCAAGGCTAAAACAAATAGCATAAGAAATGGGGAAGGATATTATGTAGAGATTAAGGAGCTGATCCAGCAAGAGGATGTAACCATAGTAAATATCTATGGACCCAATAAAGGAGTCTTAAAAGAAAACGTCAACAGAATTGAAAAGAGGTATAGACAATGGTTCAATAATAGGCGTCACTTTGAGTCAGAACTGATTTCATCACAGTGAGTTTGATTGAAATAAATTGTTGTCATAGTTTTTAAGTGCCACCAAGTTGACTATGACACGTAGCCACCCCTGTGAACAATAGTTCTGAACTGTAACTTCTCCTGTGCCATTCTGAACATCTCTGGCATACCTGAGCCCACTCTTCCCATTCCTGTGTAAATCCATCATCTCATTGAAGATGTCTCCTTCCTTTCTTTACCTTTCCAAGCATAATATCCTTTTCCAAGAACTGGTCCCTTTTAAAAATATTCCCAAAATATGGGAGATGAAGTATTACTATCTTTATCTCCAAGGATCTCCTCAACTGCACCACTTCCAAGACATTTGTTTGTC
>NW_006400303.1:11277-11937 GCF_000299155.1 Elephantulus edwardii
AGAAAGAGAATTGATGCCTTTGAGCTGTGGTGCTGGAGAAGAGTGTTGAATATACCATGGACTGCTAGGAGAACAAACAGGTTTGTCCTGGAGCATGTGAATCCGGAATGCTCCTTGGAGTCAAGGATTCTGAAGTTTCGTCTGACATACTTTGGGCAAGTGTCAAGGAGGGGACTGGTCCTTGGAGACGGACATCATGTTTGGCAGAGTGGAGGGGCAGTGAAGGAGAGGAAGACCTTCGATGAGATGGATCAATTCTGTGACTGGAGCGGTGGTAAAGAGTGCGTTTGAGATGGCTAGGTTGGCACAGGATAGAACAGCATTTAGAGCTCCTGACATAGGGTCGCTATGAGTCACCAATGACTCGATGGCATATAACAACAACAATAGCAGGGGTGTTGATCGTGGATTCAAGCCAAATGAAATAATTGACAATTTCTTTCTTTTCTCCCTCTATCATGATATTGCTTATTGGCCTAGTGGTGAGTAGTTTTGTTTTCTTGATGTTGAGAAGTGACTTAGTGTGAAGATTCTAATCTTTGATCCTATGTAACAAGTATTTCATGTACTCCTCACTTTCAGCTAATAAGTTTGTGTCAAGTGTACGACACAGGTTGCTGATGCATCTTCGTCTGTTCTTGATGCCACATTCTTCTTCAT
>NW_006400303.1:12997-14351 GCF_000299155.1 Elephantulus edwardii
GAGATGGTGCGATTGGCACAGGACAGAGCAGAGTTTAGGGCTGTTGTACATTGGGTCGCTATGAGTCACAAGCGACTCAACGGCACATAACAACAACAACAACAACAACATGTTAGCTCCTGGTGGTCTCCAACTATTGTAACTGTGGACATATAATCTTACAAATCATCAACAACTGTGGGACTAGTATGAGAAAGAGTGTGCTTCTGAAACGTGGGATGACCTGGTGAGGGTAAGATGGAGCAGGTCCTGGCAAGAGAGAGACACCAGCGACAATGGTGGTGGAGAGATCCATAATGACATTCCACAACTCCTGTGGTCTATGGCCTTAGTGTCCTATGTGCCAAATCTATTACTAAGACAGTTTGTAAATTCATTTTTATACATGCTAGGTCATATTTTAGTTTCCATGGATTCGTTCTCCTTTTCTCTCACCTTCAAGTTGAGCTTGCGTATGAGTAGCTGATGACCATAATCAGCTCCAGGCTTAGTTTCAACTGTTGATATTGAAATTCTCTACATACAAATATAATCTGTCTGATTCTTGTGTTGTTGCTTTTGTTAAGTGCTGTTAAGTCAAGTATGACTTATAAATACTCTTGTGTTGTTGTGTAGAATAGAGTCAGAATCAACACATTACTGATCCTCTGGCAAATCAATTGCAAGACTGACCCCAGGCATTTAGTTGCATGAAGGAGATTGCTCATCCTTCTTCAGCCATAGTTATCCTATGGACAGTATATCTAATCTTTGTCTTATTTTGCATGATCCTTATCCTAGACAATTTGAGTCTTCTATCACTGGCACTGTATCAAACCATCTCATTGAAGGTCTTTCTTTCCCTCATTGACCTTCCACCTTTCCAAGCATGATTACCTTCTCCAATGTAGAGCTTCTTCTATGTTGTTGTTGTTGTTATGTGCCATCGACTCGCTTGTGACTCATAGCAACTCAATGTACAACAGCCCTAAACTCTGCTCTGTCCTGTGCCAGTCGCACTGTCTCTGACACTCCCATCCCAATTAACCCAGTCACTGAATCAATCCACCTCATAGAGGGCCTTCCCCCTCCACCCTCCCAAGCATGATGTCCCTCTCCAAGGACCATCCAAAGTATGTTAGACAGAGCCTCAGAATCCTTGCCTCCAAGGAGCCACCTGGTTTAACTTTTTCCAGGATGAATCTTAGAGACACCTTAGAGACACCATTGCTCTTCAGTACTTTGGAGAGGTCCCTAATAGCAGACTTTCCCTTGGCAATATGCCTTTTAATTTCCTGGCTACTGGTGCCAAGAGTGTTGACTGTGGATCCAAGCAAACTGAAGCTGTGAACAATCTCAATCTCTTCACCATCCA
>NW_006400303.1:15746-16460 GCF_000299155.1 Elephantulus edwardii
CCATGGACTGCAAAAAGAACAAATAAATGTATCTTGAAGGAAGTAGAATCAAAGTGCTCCTTTAAGTGAAGAATGGTGAAATTTTGTCTCACTTGCTTGGGGCGTACCTTGGAGAGAGAAGATATGTTGGGAAATGTGTAGGATCAGAGAAAGAGTGGAAGCTCTTTCTAAAGTGGGCTGACACAGTGAGAGTGAAGATGGTGCAGGACAGGGCATCATTCAGATCTGTTGCGCACAGGGTCACTAAGAATTAGTGTGGACTTGGTGCCACCTAACAACAACAACAAACAACCACCACCACCACCACCTCAACATAAATTAGTTGGACAATGACCTTTAGTGATCCATTGGCTATTTTTCAATCGTAGATTGTCAGACTACAGGGCTCCACAGTTTGGTGGGTAGAAGGAGGGAGGACATAGATGGGAAGGATCCAGGTGAAAAGACATAGTAATGATGGGCCAGGTCCAATGGTGAGTTATTTTATAAAAGATAATGTATGAGAATTATTGTATAAAACACAAGGTGAATTAAGAATAATATGAATCACAATATATATAAACTTTGTAAACAAACAAATTAAAAAATGTTAAATAGAATGTGTATGAATGATTGTATGAAACACAATGTAAATGAAAGATATAAAACACAATGTATATGAATGAAACAAATTGTGAAGGAATTATTATATTAAAACCAGAAAAAATATTAAAA
>NW_006400303.1:18965-19596 GCF_000299155.1 Elephantulus edwardii
TGTGGTGCTGGAGAAGAGTATTTAGGGTACCATGGACTGCTAGGAAAACAAACATATTTATCCTGGAAAGGGTCAGAATGGGCTGGTCCTTGGAGGCAAGGATTCTAAGGCTCTGTCTAACATACTTTGGACATGTTGCCAGGAGGGAGAGGTCCTTGGAGAGGGACATCATGCTTGGTAGGATGGTGGGACAGAGCAGAAGGGGAGGGCCCTCTATGAGGTGGATTGATTCAGTGACTGGGGTAATTGGGATGGGTGTGTCGGAGAAGGTGCGATCTGCACAGGACAGAGCAGAGTTTAGGGCTGTTGTACATAGGGTCGCTATGAGTCGCAAGCGACTCGAAGGCACACAACAACAACATCATAAACATCACATGCAAGCAAAATCCTGCTGAAGATCCAACAATGACTCGAAAAATACATTGAGAACTACAGAAGAAAAGGCCAGTTTTAGAAGAGGCTGTAACACTACATATATTACTACCAACGTCAGATGGATCTTAGCTGAAAGCTAAGAGTACCCAGATAATGTCTATCAATGTTTCATTGAGTATGCAAAGGCATTTAACTGTGTGGATCATAAATTGTGGCTAATCTTGAGAAGGATGAGAATCCCTGAACACTTTATTGT
>NW_006400303.1:21011-22184 GCF_000299155.1 Elephantulus edwardii
CAGGTTTGTCCTGGAGAAGGTGAAGCCGAAATGCTCCTTGGAGTCAAGGATTTAGAAGCTTCTTCTGACATACTTTGGGCATGTTGCAAGGAGGAACTGGTCCTTGGAGAGGGACATCATGTTTGGCAGAGTGGAGAAGTGGTGAAGGAGAGGACGATCTTTGATGAGATGGGTCGATTCTGTGGCTGGAGTGGTGGGAATAAGTGCGTTTGAGATGGCTAGATCAGCACAGGATAGAACAGCATTTAGAGCTCTTGTACATAGGGTCTCTATGAGTCTCAAGTGACTCGATGGCATATAACAAGTGAAAATGTTGGCATTTTATCCATTCTCATTTTTACTTTAAAATATTGCACTGCCATTTACTTTGATTGGGGAAATCTTTGACATCTGCTTATATTTTGCTCTCCAAGTGGAGATTTGCCTCACCCTAATGTTTTCCTTGACATGGGTGACACTTAAAATTCTTTAAGTAAAAAGTGAGAAAACTGATCAGCATTTTTTTTTTATTTATTGTGCGTGTACCATCAAATCAGATCTGACTGGTACAGGAGGGACATTTTCCCTCCTTCTCCGGCAGAGCATCTGGTGGATTTGAACCGCGCACCTCTGGGATTGCAGTACAGCTTCTTGCCACTAGGCCACCAGAGCTCCCCAACTGATCAGCATTTTATGTGTGAAGAACCTGAGTCATGACTTGGCTTGATTGGTATAATCGTACAGTGACTAATATGGAATTAATAGAGGAACTTCACTCCCATTCTTTCATCAAATCTATAAATGATACTCCCTTGTTATATATTTACTAAAGCTTTATATCAGAAGCTTCATTTCTACTCCATATGTAATATTCTAACTTTTTAACATTATCTTCTCTCCTAGTTTAGCATCTTAATAAGGTGCCTGTCTCTCAGGAATTTCTAGACAAAAGCCTTTATGATGGAAACCTCTACTTTCCACGTTGCTGTTATGTGCCATTGAGTTGCCTGTGACTCATAGCAACCCTATGTACATAGTTCTGAACCCTGCTCTGTCCCTGGGACAGTCTCACCATCTCTGAGGCACCTATCCCCGTTTTCCCAGTTACTGTGTCTTCTGCTACTGTGTTGTCCCTCCATACTTCCAAGCATGATGTCCTTCTCTAAGGACTGGTACCTCCTGGCAACATGCCCA
>NW_006400303.1:36997-37529 GCF_000299155.1 Elephantulus edwardii
CATGTTTGATCAATTTCTGACTGCAAAAGTTGGTAGAAATCTTCTATTTCCTCCTCTTTGGTTCTAGTTGTTGGTGCATATATTTGAATGATAGTAGTATTCACTGGACTTCCTTGTATGCATATGGATATTATCCTGTCACATTGTATTTCAGGATAGATCTAGAAATGACTTTTTAAAATTATGAAACCAATCCCATTTTTTCTCACCTTTTCATCTCTGGCATAGTAAATCATGATCATCTGATACAAAATGTCCCATGCCAAGCCATCTCATTTTGCCAGTACCTAGTATGTCAATATTTATGTGTTTGATTTCTTTCTTAACAATGTCCAGTTTTCCTACATTCATGCTTCTCATATGCAAATTCAAGCTGAAGTTGAGCAAAATCAAATCAAGTCCAAAGGAAAAATGTGACCTTAAGTCTGTCCCACTCAAATTTCAAAACTATCTCAGGAGTAGGTTTGAGGCCTGGAGCACCAATGAGTGTAGACCAAATGAGCTCTGGGAGGGTATCAAGAAAATCGTCCAT
>NW_006400303.1:39684-40893 GCF_000299155.1 Elephantulus edwardii
TGCCAAGAAAACAAACAGATTCATCCTGGAGAGGGTTAAACCAAGCTACTTCTTGGAGGCAAGGATTCTGGGGCTTCGTCTGACATACTTTAGGCATGTTGCAAGGAGGAAAAGGTCCTTGGAGTGGGACATCATGCTTGGGAGGGTGGCAGGACGGTGCAAGAGAGGAAGACCCTCTATGAGGTGGATTGATTCAGTGACTGGGGTAATCGGGATGGGTGTGTCAGAGGCAGTGCAATGGGCACAGGATAGAGCAGGGTTTAGGGCTGTTGTACATAGGGTTGCTATGAGTCTCAAATGACTCGATGGCACATAACAACAACAGCAACATCTAACTGCAGATTTTCCAAGGACAATGTGTCTCTTTATTTCCTGACTACTAATATCAATGGCTTTAATTATGGATCCAAGCAAGATGAAGCTATTGACAGTTTCCATCTCCTCTCCACCCATCATTACGCTTCCTATTGGTCCAGTGGTAAGAATCTGTTTTCTTTATATTGAGATGCAATCCATACTGAAGGTGGCATTCCTTGAAATGTGATGTAAGTGAAGATAATTTACTATACCATGGGAGGCCAAGAGAACATATATGTCTTTAAGAAAGTGTAGCTAGAGTGGTTTAGAGGCCAGGATGACTAAATTTCTTTTCACACACTTTGGCCATGTTGTTTATGTTGTTAGGAGAAGCTATGCTTGGAAAGGTAGAGGGTCAGAGAAAGAGAGAAAGACCCTCAATGAGATGTTTTGATACAGTGACTGTGGTAATGGGCTCAAGTATATCAGAGATGATGAGGATGGAACAGGATAGGACAGGGCTTGTTCATAGATTCACTATGAGTCGTACTCAACTAAAGGTTATCTACCAATAAGAGCAACATAATCTTTACCTGGATGACTTGTCAAATCTTTCTGGTGTAGAGCTATGAAGATGATTCCAATGGCCAACTTTTCAGTTAGTATGCAAATAATAAAACTGTTGCACACCCAAGGGTTGTTTTCTAACTATGTTTGTAGGTGTTCAGTACTATCTCCCTGTGATTGTCATGCAATCATACATTTTTAGTGGCAAGAAAGGTAATAAATGCGATTGATCTAATGTGTTCAACCCATAACTCATTTTAAATGTGTACAGTGAAAGAAAATTTAAAAAATGTCTTATTTTAAACATTCTAGTATATTGAGTCAGTCATCTCGTGTTGTTATAAA
>NW_006400303.1:54191-68763 GCF_000299155.1 Elephantulus edwardii
CTCAAACTTGTTCCTGAGATGGTTCTGAAATTCAGGTAGGATAGACTCAGGGTCATATTTTGGTTCCTGTGGATTCGGTTTAATTTTCCTCAGCTTCAGCTTGAACTTGCATATGAGTAGTTGGTGGTTGACTCTATGAGGAGAAGAGAGGGGTCAGGATTGGTGGAAGATCATCAACAATCTGCATTATACAGATGACACAACCCTGCCTGCTGAAACAGAGGAGGATCTGAAGTGTTTGCTGCAGAGGGTCAAGGACTTCAGCCTTCAATATGGACTGAGGCTCAATGTCAAGAAGGCAAAGATGTTCACCATTGGACCAATTGGTACCATCAGGATGGATGGTGAAGAGATTGAGATTGTTCACAGCTTTAGTTTACTTGGCTTCACAGTCAACACTCCTGGCCCCAGTAGCCAGGAAAATTAAAAGACGTATTGTGACTGGAAAGTTGGCTGGTAGTGATCTCTCCAAAGTACTGAAGAGCAATAATGTCACTCTGGATTCTAAGGTGTGCCTGATACAGCCCATGGTCTTTGCAATCATTTGTTATAAGTCAAAGAATTGGAGAATGACTAGGCAGGATAGACAAAGAATTGATGCCTTTGAGCTGTGGTGCTGGAGAAGAGTATTGAATATACCATGAACTGCTAAGAAAATGAACAGGTTCATCTTGGAAAGGGTTAAACCAGGCTGTTCCTTGGAGACAAGGATTCTGAAGCTTTGTCTGACATACCTTGGACATGTTGCAAGTAGGGACCAGTCCTTGGAGAGGGACGTGTTGCTTGGGAGGGAGAGGAAGACCTTATATGAGGTGGATTGATTCAGTGACTAGGGTAATCGGGGTGGGTGTGTCAGAGACGGCGATTGGCACAGGACAGAGCACGGTTTAGGGATGTTGTATATAGGGTCGTTGTGAGTCACAAGCAACTCAATGGCCAATTTTTGCAGTGAGAAAACCACAAGATCATATATAAGTATGTTTCCCAGATAGGAGCTCTGATGGCCCAGTGGCAAGAAGTTGCACTGCAATCCCGAAGGCGTGTGGTTGGAAGTAACCAGTAACTCCACAGGAGTTATCTTTATAAGCAATCTTCTCACATGTGCTTACTGCCTCTGAAAACTCACTGGAGAGTCCACTATAAGTTGGTTCTGACTCAATGGTACACAACAACAACATATGACTGGGCCTTAAGCAACGTTCCCAGTATATAGCAGTGTACATCACAGCAGTATCACCTCAGTACTCTCACTCAAGGTCCACCCACTTGTAAAATTTTTTAATGACAGTAAGCTTTTACCAAATAATTACTGAGGCATTATTTTTTTTAAAAGTATATGTTCCTGTTCGGTTGCTCCCTCCACCCAGAAGGATGTTTCAGAGAGGAAGAAGGGAAGGTATGAGCTGCTGTGCTTCTGTATTAAGGCTACCGACAGTATTAAGAGCCTTTCTGAAAGTTCATCAGGCAGTGAAGGGGATTTTTGGAGAAAGTTATTTCTATTCCTCATCAAGAGCTTCAGGGGAAAAGTTATCTAGAAGACAAAGTGTCAATCGTAGGAGTTAAATGCTTGGATACTCAAACCCCATCACCAAACACTGTAAACACATAGGAAGCACCACTCACAGAAAACCTCTTTATTGGAGAGGATTGGTGTGTTTAACACAAAGCTAATTCTTTTTTACGGAGGGCCTTTTCTGCAACTTCTCAGCAGGTTGAAGACATTTTATAAAGTGCAATTTCCCTCCTGGCATGTAGTGGAGATGTGTTTTCCCCACGAGGGGCAGT
Organism: Elephantulus edwardii; assembly: GCF_000299155.1. NCBI lineage: Eukaryota > Metazoa > Chordata > Mammalia > Macroscelidea > Macroscelididae > Elephantulus > Elephantulus edwardii. The sequence continues at coordinate 55,977 of NW_006400303.1, forward strand.
GAGGCTGTTGGCTTACTAAGGATAGCAGTGGTCCAAGGCACCTGGTGGTCTTGTCTCAAGGTCAAGTGGTTTCTCACACTTGGGGTGTGTCTATCGCTGTCTCTGACAGGGCTGTATGCCTTGACATTCCCTTTAGAGAGGGGAACCTTAGACTTAAACCCCCCCTGGATACACCTTGCCCCTACAGGGCCCTTCACTTGCTCATTCCTCTGTAAAACACATCTCTGTTTTTGATGCAAAATCTTGCCACTGTTGACAGTGCAAGGAACCAGATGTCTGGCTGTACCTTCTTTCTACCCAGAGGCTAGAAGAGAGTAGCCCTTTCCCAAACTTTTTTGTTCTTGGTTTTTCATTTTGTTATAAAGTTTAAATTCATAAGGAGGCATGGCCTGGGAGGACAAGCCTGCAGTGTTTTCCTTGAGTTGGGCAGGGTTGCACTTCCTGAATTGCGATGCTACACCTTTTCCCCTGAGAATTTTCAACTTCTGTGGGGTCATTCTTTGTGCAGATATTGGATTGTTCAAGGCCAACACTTGTTGTTCCTGGTTGAGGGCCCCTTTACTGCATAGAGACTGGCACCACCTTGGAAGAGTCCTTGGACACACCGGGGACAACCTGGGCTGTGGGCTGGTGATATGCCTGGGAGTCAGGATTCTTCAAGTCAACTGATTTAGGATATCTGTCAGAAGATTGGCCTTGAGCCTGATTAATATTTCTGGCCTCCAATTTAGCCTTTAACTCATCATTAACTGGTGTTGCATAGTTTGATACTGTGGGATATTCAGGAGATCTTCCTGTGGAAGATTGTTGGCTTTTTAAATTTGGGCTATATTCTACCTCACCTGAGTTTCTCCACGCTCCAGGTCTTATGTGGTTACCATCTGGGTTTCCTGCAGGATGATCAGCAGGAGCAGTCCCTGAGATCTGTGGTGGAGCCTTCTTCACCTTCTTCACTAGGCGGGCAGTTTCTAGGCTTTGCTCATAGAAAACTCTTTTGTCGCTGAATCTGTCATGGATATTACTTGTCTCTTTATACCTCTGGATCAAGCTGAGGCCATATGCACATTTTGAATCTGAATCTGCTGGCTCAGGAGATTCTCTTGGAGGCTCCATCAGTATGAGAGATTCATGGATCCTTCTGGGCATCCCCCACCGGTGTTGGATGAGCCTCTTCTTAAGATGTCTTTCCAATAATTTACTTACATCTTCACTGAGTGGAAAATTCCCTGGCTTAATAGATATAGGTGTTTGGGCCTTGTAGGGCTGGTGGTGCTTGATAAAGTTGGGAGCTGGTGGACAGAAGGCTTTCTGAGATCCTTGGACAGCCACAGGTATGTGCAGGAGCTGCAGGTGCTGACGTGTCAGGAAGCATGAATGGCAACGGCAATTGTGGCAAAAATTGATTGGAGAGTTAGAGTTAAGTATAGACCAATAGGAATAAGTAAGTATAGACCAATAGGAATAAGTAGTTATAGACCAATAGGAATAAGTAGTTATAGGCCAATAGGAATAGGAAGTTATAGACCAATAGGAATAGATAGTTATAAACCAATAGGAATAGATAGTTATAGGCCAATAGAAATTAAGCATAGAAGCTATTGAGGTAAAGGGTATATAAGGGGCTGGGAGGAGGAAGTGGGGGGCGCACGGCCGCCATTTTACCACAATAAAGAAGCTTTCAGCTGCAGCGAATCCCAGTGTCGTGTGCGTTCTTTTCATCCCGCAGGCAGGTTTGGAACGCAGCAGGTATGCCCCACAAGTCTTCCAGTTGTTTTGTAATATGTGCCACTCAAGGTTGTTAATATCTTCTTGAGTAGGAGAATGTGCCTCACTGTGGGGTCTAGGGACAGACTCTCCAGAAGGCTTAATCGGGAGTGGAGAAGGTGGTGAAATTTGAAGCTGGTGTTGAGGTAAAGGATGAGGCTGTGTTTCAGGGATGGACAAAGTTAAAGGATGAGAAAGTAATTGAGATTCTTTCTCTTGAAATTGCACAGAGAGGTGGTTTGTATTGTGATTAAAATAGACCAAAGCCAAAGAACAGGTAGCTGAGATGAGGACAGTAGATACCAGGGACTCACTGTGCAGAGAGGGGGGCCCCCCAGAAGAGCTGGAAAAGTTGTGTCTACACATGGTCCCCAAATGTCTTAGGGTGAGAATTCTTCTGAAGATTGTGTAGTATCTTAGATTTGATTTCCTTCTGCTGGAAGGTCACCTGGGCTTGAGTGCCATCCGGGCTTGATGAAGCAGCTAGGCTTGGAGCTGTGTAATAAACAGAAGTCAGTGAATCAGGGCGTTTCACTGTGTGGGAAAACTGTGGTGAGGCTTCCAAATCTTCAGACACAGTTGACTGAACAGCAAAGATGGTGTTCACAGATGAGGAGGGGTCTGGATGTAGAGCAGGATCCCCTCTCTGAGTATGATGCAGGGAGGAGACAGGGGGTTGAGGTGGAACGTGGTGTATTGGGATTGTGGAAGTCAAGAAAGGAACAGGTGCTGGTGGCTGAGAATCACTTGACAATGATGAGGTTGAAGGTGACAGTCTATCAATTAAGTGTGACCTCAGGCAAGATGGGAGCCTAGGGGAGAGTGATCCAGAGGGCTCAGGCAGAGGTGCTGGCATTTGGGCTTTTGGAGGACCTGCGGAGGGGCCCAGGGGGAAGGATGACTTGGTCTCAGACACTGTGGTAGCCGCAGAGGACACAGAATGAGCAGGATCTTCCAAGGGCTCTTCAAACTGCAGTGAGCTGAGCTCAGCAGCTATTTCGTTACATATGTCACAGTTGGTATCTGGACATAACATTTCACGAAAGTTGGAGCCATCAAGACTTTGGCGCAGGTGTCTGCAGAGACAAGCAGAAAACTGCTGGGAATACAAGTGAAAGAGTAGTGGCCCCTGCTGGCTGGAGAAGGGTGGGGCTCCCTGAAACCTACACTCCCTTCCCAACCTCACATTACTATGGCTTCCCCATACACCCTGAGTGCTCCCTTCTCTTCAGGGCCTGCATTCAGTCCTTGTCTGTGACTCATCTTCCTAGGACACAAGCAGCTTTGCTAAGACCCTGGAATTTCTTACAAAATCTAGTTGTTAGTGAGGCAATTCTGATTCATAGAGACTCGGAGGCCAGATCTTTTTCTCAAGATACTTTTAACCTTGAGCCTTTAGCTTTCAAACTTTTTTTTTTCAGTAAGTTGTCAAGCATGCTAACCGTTTTCGTGACCCAGAAACCCTGACCAAATTTACTCCTCCACCCAAACCACTCCACCAGGGTAATGAGGGGGCTCTGACTTGTAGGAACACTATTGACTGGAGTGAAACTGTACCACTGGTTTTCCAAAACTGGGACTCTTAATAGAAGCATTAACTCCAGATAGTTCTCTCATGGAGCACCAGGGGAGTCAAACTTCCAACCTTTGGATTAATATCTGAGTGCTTTGTCATTGTACCACTAGGGGCTCCTACAGACTAGAATGGTCACAACTGAGCTAAAAATGACAGTAGGAAAACCATGGGAATAGGAATCACCTTTTCAGAATAGAGAGACTACTTATCTCCTCTGCTTCACTCCTGGATGAATTCCAACCTGTGAAACAAAGAGAGACCCTTATGAAGCTGCAGGTAGATGCACACATTATACAAAGAGTCCCTTTATAGGACAGACTTGCATGTTAGACTCTGAAATCTGCAAGACTCAGTAGATCATATCATTATTGATAATGTTAACAAGGAACATGTCTATGCTGCCTCATCACTGACAGATCAAAGTACATTCTACATAATGCTCAGAACCATCCTGTGAGGGACAGAGACCAAGAGTGATCTCAGAGGCCTGTGAGCATCCAAGAAATTAAGTTATCTGTCCAAAGTCAGGAAACACAAATCTGCTTCTACTCTCTGACTCCTTACACATGCATTAATAGGCTGCTCCAGTGCCCACACCCACAAGTGGCCGATGCTCACATATGGATAAAGAGGAACTTGGATTCTAGCTGACTTCCCATGAGCCTGTTTTCAAAGAGCTCTGTTTCTGAGACTAAAACCCAGCATGTTTAGAGACCCTGAATCTCGGACCGTATGAAAGATTTGTACTTGGGGAGCCCAGGAGGAACAGCTGGATTCTTACCTTCAAATGTCCCACCTTTCCTCCTCCTCTTTGCTGTGCATTTATGCTGAGAAGAAAAAGAAAAATCAACAACCTGAGGGCTGGCTGGCACTCAGATCTTTCATTTCTTTCTCTTTAGGAATCTCTGAGGCATTCATTATCTATGAATAATCTTTTATTTAATCAAGGATACACAAAACTGAGGAATCCTTCCATGAGATGAATTGACAAAGTACCTGCAATTTTATACCTAAACATTCTAACAGCTGAGAATTCAGATGATGTTGTTATGTGCTGTAGTGGAGGGCTTGCAACTCATAGCAATCCTATGTACAACAGCTCAGAACCCTGCTCTATCCTGAGCCAACCTCATTGTCTCTGACACACCTACCCCCATTACGACAGGCACTGAGCCCATCCACCTCATTCAGGGTTCTCTTGTGCTGTTACTCCACTCTTCCAATCATGATATCTCCCTCTAAGGACCTCCTTGCAACGTACCCAAAGTATGTCAGACTGAGCTCCAAGATCCTTCCAATGAGCAACCTCTTTTCACCTTCTCCAGGTCAAAGCTGTTTGTTCTCCTAGCAGTCTATCTTATATTCTATACTTTTCACAAATCAGGCAAAGACCTTGAAAAGAGAAGGATCTTTACAATGTCTCAGGAAAGAACCTGGTAGAACAGGAATAATCTGTTTTTTATAGGTTCACTCTGAGTTCTGTCTCTCATACTTGGGACATATTTGCTAAGAGAGGCTATTCCTTCGAAAGGGATATTTTCTTTGGAAAGATGAAGGATCAGCAAAAGAAAAGAAGACCCTCAATAAGACGGATAGACAGTGACTGTAGCAATGAGCTCAAGCGTATCAGAGATGATGAGGATGATGTAGGATAGGACAAGGTTGAGGTCTGCTGTCAGTAGGATCACTATGCATCGTACTTGATTCCATAGCTCGTAACAACACGAGGTTCCATTGACTCAAGGGCCTAATAACCACACTACACAGAGATCATTATGTAAAATGCCTTAGTCATCCTTGAAGCCAGAAGGTAAAGCCAAAATCCTCTACCCTATTTAGGCTGATTGCCATGTCTGACAACATTTGCACAACAGGAATGTTGTACTTAAGACCAATTTATGTAAATTTAAAGACAAGGTGTGCCTGACCATGGCATTTTCAATATTACTTTGAAATAGTTGAAAGTTGGGCAATGAATAAGTAAAATATAAGAAAAATTTGATACCCTTTCGTTGTGGTGCAGGAGAAGAATGCTGAATATCCTATAGACTGCCAAAGAACAAAGCTATTTTTCTTGAAGCAAGCATAAGTAAAGTTCTTCCCAGCTGTTCTTAGTGTTCCTGTCAGTCATAGTTGACTGGATGACGTATAACTACAACAACATATTGAACTCATGTCTTAGGCTTCAACAAAGCCCTAATAAGCTGCAAGGAGAAAAGCCTAGGTAACATGCTGTTATGTGCTGTTGAGTCTCCTGTGACTCACAGAGACCCTATACAACAGCTCTGCAGCCTGCCCTTTCCTGAGCGACTCTCACTAATTCTGACACACCAACCCTCATTGCCCTAGTCACTATATCAAACCATCTCATCTGGGGTCTTCCCCTCCTGCATTTTCCCTCCAACATTTCAAGCATGCTGTCCTTCTCCAAAGATTAGTCTTTCCAGGCCACATGACCAAAGTATGTAAGATGGACTTCAAAATCCTAGCCTCCAAGGAGAAACTTGGTTTCACTTTCTCCAAGAGAGACCAGTTTTTTTCTTGGTGCTCCATGGTATGTCCAAGACTTTCTCCAGCACCACAACTCAAAGGCATCAATTCTTTTTCTGTCATCCTTAGTCATTGTCCAGCTCTCTGATATATAGCAAGTAATTTAAGACCATGGACTGGATCAGGCACACCTTGATCTCTAGACTGACATCACTGCTTCACAGTACTCTGTATGGGTCCCTGACAGCAGATTTACCTAATATAATTTGTCTTTTGAGCCTGACGGCTGGTCCAAGAGTGTTGATAATGGAGCCGAGCAAGCTGTAACTGTTAGCCACTTCAATCTCCTCTCCATCCATCATGGTGCTGCCAATTGGCCCAGTGATGAGAATCTCTGTCTTATTGATGCTTAGCTTTAATCCATATTGAAGACTGCAGTCCTTGACCTTCTGCAACAAGCACTTCAGATCTTGCTCAGTTTCAGCAAGCAAGGTTGCACCATTTGCATAGAACAGATTGTTGATGAGTCTTCCTCTCTTCCTGATGCCATACTCCTCCTCATAAAGTCTAGCCTTTCAAATGATCTGTTCCGCATATAGATTGAAAAGGTATGAGATATGAGACATCCTCCCTTCTTGATTTTGAACCATACTGTGTTTCCTTGCTCTGTTCGTGTGACCTCTTCCTAGTCTAAGTATAGGTTTAACATGAGCACAATCAAGTTCTATAATCAATGTGAAAATTCTTCTCAATGTTGGCCACAATTTGCTGTGATCCACACGACCAAATGCCTTTGGATAGTCACTAAACACATATAGACATTCTTCTGATACTCTTTGAATTGAAGCAAGATCTATCTCAAATATTAGAGTCCCTTTACAGTCAGGGAGACATGCACAATGGCTCTCTCTGTAAGTGCAGAATCAAGTGTCTCTCTCATTTTCCCACCATCTTGCCTCCTGGGGATATGACAATGAAGTGGATGACTTCCTGGGTGTCCACCTGATTGGGGAATTGTTGCATGACTACTGAGGTCCCGTCTTAGTCCATGAAGGCAGGTACAATCTGCACATTAAAGGATAAGGTGAGTGAGGCACATAAAGAAATTACACACATGTATGTGTGTAATTTTCAGCAGAACATTATTGCATTGTAACAGAACATTAACTGGGTTCTTTCCCTAATGCAAAGGATTTGGAATTAAGAACATCTTATATTTGAAATGCAAAGCTGTATTACTGCTCCATTCCTGTCAAGGGATTAAAGCTCTGTACATCCAAGTTTCATTTTTTCTGACATGTCTAAATTAATGAGAAAGGAGTTCAGACGGCTGAGTGCTAAAACATCAGACTCCTAACCAGAAGATCTGCAGTTCAAATCCACGATCCTCTCGGGAAAAATATGGTTAGTCTCCTTCGGAGTTAGGATGGACTTCACGGTAGTGGGTTGACTTTGGTTAAATTCCAGGAGCTCCAGCAGGAATTAACTGCTGTGGACACCTTGATCCCTGCAGCTTCAAGGATCTAGTAAGCAGGAAAGCCGACGGTGCCCTCTCGTGGTCGGCACGAAAAGAGCAGCGATGCTTCCAATCCCTACTCTTTGATCAGAAGAAATGTTGGCCTCACATTTCCAGGGCGCTTTGAAAGGGTTGAGTGCCAAAGGAGGAGGGAGAGCGGTTGTCTAACTAGTGGTAGGTGGTTCTGAACATCTGACAAATGTGGGGACGCTCTATTAGGAAGCAGCTTTGTTTCCTTTTCCCAAGTTCTCAGTAGAAGTCAATTTTAGAACTATAAGAACCCAGAAAATGCCCTTTCTAAGTTGCTTTCGTGAAAACCCTAGTCTCTGCACCAGCTTTTCCAGACAGCAGCTGACCACAGGACAGTTCCAGGGATAAGAGATCCACCCAGACTCTGTCCTGGACACGCCCCACCCCCGTTTCCATGGCGTCAAAGGCATGCTGCCTCAGGTGAACCCAGAAGGCTCAGGTGCTCAGGGGACCCAGGTGCTGTGTCCTCAGAAACTTCTGGGCTGAGCAGGAAGCTCAGGTTCCTAAAGACGCTCTAATAACCGTTCCCCTGAGAGTGGTGCACCTTCTGGAGGTGCTGGGTTTTCTTGTTTTCCACCCTTAGGCTCAGCTTGATCCCTGGACATGTTTGGTCCCTTGTCCAGCACAGACCATGCTTGGTCTTAGGGGTCAGCTCTCTACCGCTGGGCACTTTTAACCTTTGGTTTTCAGAGTAGATGGAAGCCTTTTTTTGTGTGTGATTTGGTACAATGTTTATTAAAAAAAACCCCTGTGACATGAATGCATAGAAAGAAAGAGAAGCAAGAATAAATTTTAATGTATTCATTTGGCTTCTCTATTTCTTTTTATTTAAATTTTATTTTATTATTTTTAATGAACATTTACAGAGATTTTGGATTTCCATTCATTCATTGTTGCACTTTTCTCCCTGCCCAGCCCTCCCCACCCCAGTTCACTCCTCTCTTTGAAAAGCAGAAGGAAAATTCCTTCTTTGGTCTACAATCCCCCCACACCCCTCCCACCTCCCCGAGTACTCCACTATGCAACTTTAATTCTGGACTGTTGTGATAAGGAAGCTTTTGAGGATCTTGGGAGCCTTCTGATTCAGAGGTGCTTCTGTGGGGCAGTGAGGCACCCAAGTTGACCAGTGGTACAGTGTGAATTTAGACACACTCGAGCTCATAACTGCAGGATATCTTAACTTGACAGAATTCCCACTGAGACACTGACGACATGTAGACGAATAGAGGACCCCATAAGGGAAGAAGAATAGGATCTGGACCCAGAGGGGAGAAGGCAAGGAAGGGGATGAGAATTCCAGTGGCCTTAGAGAACTGCAGAGGAAGGAAGTGGCAGCCAGGAGTGGGGAAAGGACTCACTGGAACTGGCCTAGTGCTTTGGGTTGAGGGTGACATGGAGAAAAAGGAGAGAAAAAGGATCGAGCGTTGGCATTGAAAGTACTGGACTCCATGTGTCCTCTTCCCACTTGATTTAGTCAGAGTAAGACATGGATAATAAATTTTATTAAGAAATGTACAGGGCCCACACCAATGTACATTGGCCCACTGACCCAATGACCAAATGGCTACTGACCCAGTGACCATACTCACCTTTATTCCTCCACACATTTCCAGTCACTAGGAATGAGTTTCCCCAGACAACCCAGTGGCTAAGCACACCCCCTTTGTTACCAAGCACTGATCTAGTTCACTCAGGCCACTATCTCCAATCAGGGATACTTGTCACACCTTGCAGTAAGTAGGCACTGTGAACACCTACAGTTAGGGCTTTGTATGCTGGCAGGTGTGATTCACAGGACACATTCATGGAGAATGAATTGCATTCCCACAGCCTCCACTGTCAAAAGAAGCATCGCTGCCTTCTGGGGAATGCGGTCCCATGGAACAGGTGTCAGCTGCAGCCAGCGGTGTGGGTCTCAGGGCACCTACCAGGGAATGTGCTCTTATGGTGTGTGTGTCATCTGGAGTAGCTGCAGCCAGCAGCGTGGGTCTCAGGGGCACCTACCAGGGTATGTATTCCCACCTACTGCAACTGCAGCCAGTAGTGTGAATTTCAGGAGCAACTATCATGAAATGTGCTCCAGTGGGGTTTGTGCCACCTGCAGCAGCTGCAGCCCTTGTGTATGTCTCAGGGGACACCTACCAGGGACTGTGCTCCTGTGGGGTTTGTGTCACCACAGCAGCTGCAGCCCTTGTGTATGTCTCAGGGGACACCTACCAGGGACTGTGCTCCTGTGGGGTTTGTGTCACCACAGCAGCTGCAATGCGGCGCAGATCTCGGGACACTGCTACTTTAGAAGCAAAGGCAACCATTGTTGTATCACCCTTTTCTTTTTTCTTATTAAATTTTCTAGTTTATTTATTTCTACTCCTTTCCCCTTTGTATCTGGTTTTTTTTCCTTCCTCTTTCTCTTCTTTCATCATTTTTATCTATTTCCCCCTTTCATTTGTTTCTTTTAATTTTTTCCTTTGCTTCGTCCAATGTGGGGTAGATATTGTTTTCCCCCTAGTCTGTCACATCTACCACTCCTGTCAACTACTGGTTCACCCAATCGATGAGTTCTGCCACTCACTCCCGCACCATTAGATGATCAACAAATTTTGAAAACCCTTGCACACCCACCCATTACTGAACCTTATAGTGAAACAGAAGCGCGGGCCCATTTACACTGGTAACCTCTGGAAAGCCACCTAGAGAGAAGGTGGGGGGGCCCCAGTGTCAAACCAGCCACCAAAGTCACATGCCTGTCTACCAATCCAGAGAAATCAAAACAAAACACAAAGTTAAGGTACACAATGGAACACACAACAAAAAAAATACTCCTCCAAGATATCTTAGACCGAAAAGACAATTTAAATAAAATAAAGCTACAAGAAAAGATTGTAAAAGAAAGTGACCAAAATAAAGAATCAGAAAACCTATTTGCAGAAGAATAGCCAATATAACTACCTAATAAGGAATTAAAATTATTTTTGATTAGGGACTTCTGAGATTGCAAGGAAGACAATGAAAAAAAAATCCAGAAAAACATAGTCAATATCTTAAAAGAATTCAGAAAAATATACAAGAGCAAAATAAAAAAGATTATTCAAAACCAGTAATTAAAATTCAGAATGATACCATTAAGACGTCACTGATGGGAAGAAAGACCAGAACCAAAGAAACTTAACAAAAGATTAGCAAAACAGAAGAAAAGCCCATAACATTAATTTCTATGAGGAAAGTATCAGTAAAATAACAAAAGAAATGAAAAAGGAAGAAATATATGTGACACTAGTAAAAGGACAAATTTATATGGCTTTAAAAGGAGAAGGCAATTTGCTAGCAGAAACTTCCCTAACATGAAGAAAAATTGAAAGATGACCTTTAACCAGATCAAAGAGTGCCATACATTTTATACTCCAAAGAAAGCCAGAAAAATATATAGTAATCAAACTTTCCAAAACTAATATGTAGAATCTTCTAGGGAGAGAAGAAAAGCATCACTTACAAAGGGGAACCTAAAAGATTAAGCTTTAATTTTTTTACCAGCAACTAGGTGGGCAAGAAGGCAAAGAAAAAAAAAAATACAGCCAAAAATTATATCTTTAGGAAAACTGTCCTTCAGATATTGTGGTAAAATTAGGAGCTTTCTAGACAAGAATAAATTATGACAATTTCCAAATAATCAGAAGTTGTAAAACAATAACAAAAATCAAACAGACAAAACTTGTAAGGAATGCTAAAGAAGCATTACTCACCATCGCTGGAACATTTAAACAGCCCAAATATTCAAAATAATTGAATGGGGTGAGAAATTGTCATACATTCACATGATAGAATTCTATGCAGCACTGAACAGCAATGATTTTGAAAAACGCTACATAACTTGGGAAAGGCTGGAGAGCATTATGCTGAGTGAACAAACTCAGTCTCATAAGGACAAATACTGCATATGACCATTATTATAAAAAATATTTTAAAAAAATAGAAGGGTAACTAGTAAAATGTGTAGGCGTACCAGGAACAAAGAGTGGGAGCAGAGGGGTGAGGATAGGTAGGGGGGGAAATAATAGTTTTGTAATTTTTTATGTGGAGGGAGAGGGTAAAGAAAATGGGAAAGATCCAATGGAGACCTGAAAAAATGGGGTAATGGTGGGCATGGTCTAATGGTGATTAATTTTATAAAACACAGTGTATGGGAATGACTGTATGAAACACAATGTGAGTGAAGAAGAGTGTAACACACACACACACACACACACACACACACACACACCTTCTTTACTATATTGTTGTTGTTTTTAAGTACTATCAAGTCATAGATGACTCAGAGTGACCCTATGAACGAAAGACTTGAATACTTGTATAACTTCCATTTTTTCTCCAAGTTAATAGAGTTTCTGGAGGCAAGCTATTCCAGAAGTGGATACCACTCCTGCTTCCAAATTTGTTTTAATCGGGGATCTCCACCAAACATGGTCCACCATGGGTAACCATTATCACAGTTGAACATTCATCACTAGGAATCCAGCCCCATACTGCTGAGCAAATGGATTTTTGAATAGGAGGCCGAATCCAATCAACTCACAGTCAATGGCCAATAAACACTGCACCCAAATTCTCACCAGGAATCAAACCTCTGTAGAGACATGCTGCTTCAGAATACTCATCACCAGGACTCCAGCCCCATACTATGTACATGAATGAAATACAATGTACTTGAATAATTATATGCATGCCAATAAAACTATGAAAAGGATATTATTGTTTTCTTGATGTTGAGAAGTGACTTAGTGTGAAGATTCTAATCTTTGATCCTGTGTAACAAGTTATTTCAAAACCTCTTTACTTTCAGCAAGTAAGGTTGTGTCACGTGTACAACACAGGTTGCTGATGCGCCTTCGTCTGATCTTGATGCCACATTGTTCTTCATAAAGTCCAGCTTGTTAAATCATTTGTTCTGCATCCAGATTGAATAGGTATGGAGAAAGGATACAGCTCTGCCCACACATTCCTTGATTTTAAACCATGCCATGTTCTCTTGTTCTTCTTGTACATGTGAGATAAGGGGCACATTAATTTTTGTAAGAGTAAAGGAAATGGGAAAAAAATTTAAAAAGAGTAAAGGAAAGAAGTAAAGAAGACGTTCAGGCTGCTTTGAAGGAAATGGCAAAAAATAAGGATCCAGGAATAGATGGTATACCAATTGACATATTTCACTTAACAGATGCTGCCCTGGATGTGCTCACCAAGTTGTGCCATGAAATCTGGAGAACAACCACTTGGCCAACTGACTGGAAGAGATTGATATTTGTTCCTATCCCAAAGAAAGGTGGACCCAACAGAATGTGAAAACTACAGAACAATCTCACTGATTTCACATGCAAGCAAGATTTTACTGAAGATTATCCAAAAACGACTGGAACAGC
>NW_006400303.1:69698-88311 GCF_000299155.1 Elephantulus edwardii
GTTGTGAGGAGATACCGGTCCTTGGAGAAGGACATCATGCTTGGGAGGATGGAGGGGCAGTGCAGGAGGGAAAGGCCCTCTAGGAGGTGGATTGATTCAGTGACTGTGATAATCTGGATGGGAGTGTCAGAGATAGTATGATTGGCAAAGGACAGAGCAGAGTTTAGGGCTGTTGTACATAGGGTCACTATGAGTCGCAAGTGACTTGACAGCACATAACAATAACAACAACAACAAAGGAAATGTACTGAATGAAAGTGATCTGCTTTATATCACTAAAGTAAATGAAAATGCAGGGAGATGCTTAAGAGTTACAAGTAACAGAGATAAATACTGCAATGTGTAAAATCCTTCATTATCAGTAATAAAATTAATCTATGAGTGAGGATCTGTGGTGATAATTTAAAAGTTGTCATTTCTAGCCACTATGTTAGGGACCTGCTGGTCTCCAACTACTGTAACTGTGGACATATAATCTTACAAATAATCAACAACTGTGGGACCAGGATGAGAGAGAGAGTGCTTCCCAAATGTAGGAAGACCTGGTGAGAGTAAAATGGGGCAGATCTTTGAAAAAAAGAGACGTCAAAGACAATGGCAATTGGGAAGATCCTTGACGACATTCCACAGCTCCTATGGCCTATGGTCTTAGTGTCCTATGTGCCAAATCTATTACTAAGATGGTTTGTAAATTCATTTTGGATTCGTGCAAAGTCATATTTTTATTCTCATGGATTTGTTTTCCTTTTTTCCCTCCTTCAATTTGAGCTTGTATATGAGTAGCTGATGTCCATAAACAGCTCCCGGCTTAGTTTTAACAGTTGATATTGAACTTCTCTATGTACAAATGTAATCAATCTCATTCTTGTGTTGTTGTTGCTGTTGTTAAGTGCTACTGAGTCAAGTATGACTTATAAGTACCCTTGTTTTGTAGATCAGAGTCAGATCCAACCCATAGGTTGGATCAATTGCTAGATTAACTTCAGGCGGTTAATTGCATGGAAGGAGATTGCTCATCCTTCTCCCGCCATAATTAGTCATGGGCAATATATCTGATCTCTGTCCTATCCTGCACCATCCTTATTATCCTAGACACATTTGAGTCTTCTACCACAGACACTGTACCAAACCATGTCATTGACTTCTTCCTTTCCCTCATTGACCTTCCACCATTCCAAGCATGATGTCCCTCTTCAATGAAGAGCTTCTCCTATCACAATGCCAAAATATGTGAGCTGAGACTTTACTCTCTTTGTTTACAAGGATCATTCCAATTACACTTTTTTCAAGACATACATATTTGTTCTTTGGAATTCCCTGGAATATTCCATACTCTTCTCCAACACCACCAATCAGCTGCATTAATTCTTTTCCTATAATTCTTAATCATTGTACATTTCTGTGTATGGAGCCCACCAAAAATATGAAACAATATCACTAATATTACATGTGAGTAAAATTCTGCTGGAAAAATGGCTGAAACATTAACAGTACATAAACAGGGTACTTCCAGAAATTCAAGCTGGATTCAGAAGAGGCCATGGTATGAGGGATATCATTGCTGTATCAGATGCATCTTAACTGAAAGGAGAAAAATACCAGAAATCTGTGCCTTATTTATTATTCAAATGACTGTGTGAATTCATAACAAATTATGCTAATATTGAGAAAAATAAGATTCCTCAAACTCTTAATTGTATTTATGCAAAATCTACACAAGGATTGAAAAGCATTTGTTCAAACAGAAAAAGAGAATATTGAATGGTTTACAATTAAAAGCTATACATGTCAGTGTTGTATCCATTCTCCTTACTTACTCAATCTGCATGCTGAAAAAATAATTTAAGACACTGGACTATGTGAGGAAGGATGTGTCATCAGGATTAGAGAAAGACTCATCTGCTTTACACAGATGACATCCTTGCTTACAGAAAATGAGGAGGACTTGCAGCACTTTCTGTAAATGCCAAAGAGTACAGCCTTCAATTTAGATTACATTTAAATGTGAAGAAAACAAAAACTCTCACTACTGGACCACATCATAATCAATGGAGAAAAGACTGAAGCTGTAAACAATTTAATTTTACTTGGATCCACATTCAACACCTATGGTAGCAGCAGGCAATAAATTAAATTACAAATTACACTGGAGAAATCCACCATCTCTCCAAAGTGCTAAAAAGCAACAATACCAGTTTCAAGAATAAGTTGTGCCTGATTTAAGTCTTATATTTTTGTTTTCCATGCATTGGTAAGCTAGATGATTCATAAGGAAGACAGAACGAAAATTGATGCCTTTGAACTGTGGTATTAGCAAAGAATATTGAATATACCACGGACTGCCAAAAGAACAAATAAATGTATCTTGAAAGAAGTAGAATCAGAGTGCTCCTTTAAGTGAAGAATGGTGAAATTTTGTCTCACTTGCTTGGGGCGTACCTTGGAGAGAGAAGATATGTTGGGAAATGTGTGGGATCAGAGAAAGAGCGGAAGCTCTTTCTAAAGTGGGCTGACACAGTGAGAGTGAGGATGGTGCAGGACAGGGCACCATTCAGATCTGTTGCTCACAGGGTCACTAAGAATTAGTGTGAACTCGGTGCCACCTAACAACAACAACAAACAACCACCACCACCACCACCACCTCAACATAAATTAGTTGGACAATGACCTTTAGTGATCCATTGGCTGTTTTTCAATAGTAGATTATCAGACCACAGGGCTCCACAGTTTGGTGGGTAGGAGGAGGGATGACGTAGATGGGAAGGATCCAGGTAAAAAGACATAGTAATGATAGGCCAGGCCCAATGGTGAGTTATTTTATAAAAGATGATGTACTAGAATTATTGTATGAAACACAAGGTGAATAAAGAATAGTATGAATCACAATACATATAAACTTTGTAAGCAAACTAATTAAAAAATGTAAAATAGAATGTATATGAATGATTGTATAAAAAACACAACATAAATGAAAGATATAAAACACAATGTATATGAATGAAACAAATTGTGAAGGAATTATATGAAAACAAAAAAATATTAAAAAAGCGACTGTCATTTGTTCTCTCCTATTTTGTCTAGGTCTGGAAGCTATACCACAACTTCACTATCACAAGACAAAATGTTTGAAACATTGGTGACATGGCTTACAGTATCATAACAACAATTCATGACAGCACAACATACTGAGAGCCAAGTGGTGGTATTTACATTCAGTATCTGAAATGGAAATGGTGAGAGCACACATGGATTTCACCTGATGGTATGCATAGGACTCAGATCGATTACATCTGTGGAAAATCATTGGAGAAGCTCAATATCAGCTGTGAAGATTAGGCCAGGTGCTGACTGTGGAACAAGCCACCAACTACTCATATGCAAGTTCAAACTAAAAGTAAAGAGAATGAAATCAAATCCACAGGAACCAAAATTTGATCTTGGGTCTATCTCATCTGAAATTAAAAAGCATTTCATGAACAGGTTTGAGGCCTTGAACACTAATGAATGAAGACCAGATGAAGTGTGGGAGAATGTCAAGAATATCATCCATGAAGAATGTGAAAGGTCATTACAAAGACAGAGAAAGAAGAAAAGACTGAGATGGAAGTCAAAAGAGACTCTGAATATTGCACTAGAATGCCAAGAAGCCAAAGAAGAGGGAAGAAAGCAATAAGTAAAGGAGCTGAACAAAAGATTTCACAGGGGAGCTCAGGAAGACAAAGCAAAGCATTGTAATCAAACAAGCAAAGAGCTGGAGTTGGAAAATCAAAAGGGCTGAACCCACTAAGCATTTAAGCTGAAGAAACTGAAGAACAAAGTCACCTTGAATTGCAATACTTAAGGGTGCTATGTGCAGATTACCAAATTATCCAGGAAGCATCAAAAGAAGATAGAAAGAGTACACAGTGTCACTCTATCAAAAAGAATTGGCTGACACATAAGAATTTCATGAAACAGCATATGATCAAGAGGCAATGGTGATGAAGGAGGAAGTGCAGGCTACTGTGAAGGAATTAGCAAAAAAAAGAAGGCCTCAGGAATTGATGGAATAACAATTGACTTTTTTCAATATAGAGGCTACCCTGGATGTTGTGCCAAGAAATCTGGAGAACAACTAACTGGCCAGCTGACTGGAAGAGATCCATATTTATTCCCATTTAAAAAAAAAAAATGGTGATCCAACAGAGTGTGGAAATTATCAAACAACATCACTAATATCACATGCAAGCAAAATCCTGCTGAAGATCCAAAAATGATTGGAACAATACATTTAGAACTATCAGAGGTAAAGGCCAGTTTTAGAAGAGGCTGTAGCACTACATGTATTATCACCAATGTCAGATGGATTTTAGCTGAGCTAAGAGTACCAGAGGAATGTCTGTCTGTGTTTCATTGAGTATGCAAAGGCACTTGACTGTGTGGATCACAACAAATTATGGCTAATCTGGAGAAAAATTAGAATCCCAGAACACTTTATTGTGCTCACAAACAACCTATACTTGGACTAAGAAGCAGTTGTCAGAAGAACAAGGAAACATTGTACGGTTCAAAATCAGGAAAGAAGTGCATCGGGAATGTGTCCTGTTTCTATACCTTTTCAATCTGTAGGTAAAACAGAGGATTTGGGAGACCAGACATTGTTGGGAAGAATGTGGCATCAGGATTGGAGGAAGGCTCCTTAGCAACCTGCATTATGCAGGTGACACAACCTTTTCCCCTAAAACTGAAGAGGGCCTGAGCCACTTGTTATAGAAGGTCAAGGATTGTAGTCTTCAATGTAGACTGCAGCTCAACATCAAGAAAACAGAGTTTCTCACCAGCGGGTCCACTGGCACCACCCTGGTAGATGGAGAAGAGCTTGAGGTTGTTAACAATTTCAGCTTGCTTGGCTCCACAATCACCAACATTTCATGGTGCTTCCTAATAGAAATTGAATTTGTTGTTTTTGTTGTTATGTGCCATAGAGCTGCCTGTGACTCATCGAGACCCTATGCACAACAGCCTTAAACCCTGTTCTGTCCTGTCCCAACCTCATTGTCTCTAACACACTCACCCTCGTTATCCCAGTCACTGAATCAATCCATCTTATTGAGGGTCTTCCTCTCCTGCCACTGTCCCTCCACCCTCCCAAGCATGATGTCCCTCCTCAAGGACTGGTCCTATCTTGCAAACATGTCCAAAGTATGTTAGATGAAGCTTCAGAATCCTTGCCTCCAAGGAGCAGCCTGTTTTCACCCTCTCCAGGACTAATCTCTTTGTTCTCTTAGCAGTCTATGGTATATCCAACACTCTCCTGCAATACCACTGCTCAGATGCATTAATTCTTCTATCATTTCTAGTCATGAACAAATTCAAAATAGCATGTTCTGTTGTGCTGTCCAACAGAATGCTCTATGCTGATAGAAATGTTGTATATTGTATCAAATGTGGTAGCCACAAGGAACATATAACTATAGAGTGTTTAAAAGTAGCTAGTGAGACAAGGAACTACATTTTAAATATTTTATTTAATTTACACGATTTTCAGTTTAAATATCTACAAGCAGCTCGGCTCAACTCATTGCCATCAAGTTGAAACTGACTCACTACTGGCCCTCCATCAGAGAGTGTAAATCAATAGGATGATATTGTCCATCTTTCTACTTTGAATGCACTGGTGGATTCAAACTTCCAGAGAAGTGTGACCTCTAGGTTACCAGAGCAGCTACCTATGGACTGTGTTGCCAGAATTTCACTCACACGTAACTAGAGACTATTATACTGATTGAACAGTGATTGAACAGAGCAGGCAGCATAAGAGTCTTTTGTATAGCTATACACAAATTTGGGAGCTCTGGTGGGCTAAGGGCTTATGCTCACTAAGATACCATGAATGTGACTGTCTAAGTTACTGACGTAAGTTTAAATTCTTGTCAATCACCAGGAATAGCCTTGCTTTATAATACATTTAGCATTATAGCAAAAAGGAAAAGTTTGAAGCAATCCTGATGTGTGCATTTAGTCTTGCTTTGAGAGGGATATTTGAGCATCAGCTTTATTAAGTAACTTCTACTTAACAGTTTATAAATTGTTGGTGTTTCGACAGCAAATAATGGAGTTCATTTTGGAAATGGTTTGCTAAAATGTAATTTTTCTTTTGAACACGTCTGTCTCTTTTCTGAGCTTTGGAGATTAACTTGAATAAGGGAATGATTCCATGTGTTATGGTTTAACCTATGTCCCACATAAAATATATGTTGGAACCACATAAAATATATGTTGGAATTACAATTCCTTTTTGGTGGATGAAATTCTGTTTACAAATAAAACTGTCTTTTGTATCTTAATTAGAAGCAAACCAAATTTGGTGTCGTGGAATTCATTTCAGCTTATGACGACCCTCCTCCACTGGGTTGTTCTTGTCAGTATGACTCATGGTGACCCTATGAACATGGACCTGAACCCTGTCCCGTCCTGTACCATCCTCATCATCGCTGACATATTTGAGCCCATTTCTGCAGTCACAGCTTCAATCCATCTTTTCATGGATATTCCTCTCCTTCAGTCATCCTCTACCTTTCCAGATATGATGTCTTTTTCCAAGGAGTGGCCCTGTATGTGCCCAAAGTATGTGAGATGAAGCTTCATAATTCTTGTCTCTAAGGAGTACTCCGTTTGTACTTTCTCTGAGACATAACTATGTTCCTCTTGGCAGTCTATTCAGTGCTCTTTTCCAGTGCTACAGGTGAAAAGCATTGGTTCTTCTTTTGCCATCTTTATTCATTGTCCTGCTCTCAGATGCATATAGCAAGTTATTGAAAAGACCATAGTGCGGATCAAGGTCACCTTAATCTTTATGCTGACATAATTGCTCCTTATGTGGTGAGACCATCTAGATGAGTGAGGTAGTTTCTTTCCTTCAGCTTCTTTGTCCAGAAAAGCAAACAAGCTGTAATGGTAGTGAGATAGTAAAAGTTTAGCAATGATCTGATGGAGGCATAGGGAGCTCTGGTCACCTAGTGACAAGAAGCTGTGTGGTAATCTTAAAGGCATGCAGTTTGAATCTACCAGCAGCTCTGTGGGAGAAGGATGGAAAAATTTCCTCCTTTTAGACTCACTGCCTCTAAAAACCAGCTGAAGGGTCAGCTAGGGGTTGGTTCCTATTTGGTGGCACACATTGACAAACAACAAATGAAAGTACAGAGGTATGGACAACGTATGCTGTCTGGAGGTGAGAATAAGGGAGGTAGATTCATAAAAATGATTCTTTTATGTAGTAACTAGCCAGGCAAAATTACCTGGAAGAAGTCATGCTGACGAATAGCATGTGTAAAGCATACAGCTGGGAAGCCGATATTTTTGTATCATCAAGTATAGTCCAATGAGGCCTCAAGGGCAACAGGGCTTAGGAGGGGAAGAGGAAGTGTGATAGCCTTTGCTTTCTGCCAATGACTTTCTTCAGGCCTGTGGTGGATGTGCTGATGCTGTGATGCAAAATTATTTAGGGGTGCACACACAGTTTTGCTTTAGAAGCTAGAAGCTTATCTGTGTGGTTACCTTCTCCATGGCTAACTAACTCACTGTCATTAAGTTGGAACCAACTCATAGCTGACCCTCCAGTGGGCAGAACTTTGAGCCTTTGGGTTGGCAGTACATTTCCTAAACCACAAGGCCAACGGAGCACCCATCTAGGGATAGTAGTACTTCTTTTAAAACACAAGCATCACATTTCCTTTTGAAATATATCTGGGTATGTAAATAATTGTACAAGTGCTTCACAAACAAAGTCATAAAAGGAGGAATGAAATAGCTTAATGGGTTTGGATCATCAAACATAGTTCTGTGAGCCTGCGGTGTATAGTTCAGGAGCCCTAGAGCAGTGCATCATGTGTTGAGCTACAGCTGAAAGTCCAGTAAATTGAACCTTCCAATTGCTCCATGAAAGAAAGTTGACGATTACCTCCTATAAGATTTACATCCTTGGAAACTCATTGGACTGTCATTATGAGTCAGAATTTACTCAGTGACTGTGGTTTCTGGGTTATGCAAATATAGTATAGTTATGTGCTTGACTGATTGTTGTTGTTATGTGCCATTGAGTTGCTTGCAACTCATAGAGACACTATGTACAACAGCCCTATACCGTGCTCTATCCTGTACCAGTGTTATTATGCCTGACACACCCACCCCATTGATTCAATCCATCTTATCAAGGGTCTTCCTCTCTTGAGCTGTCCCTCCACCATCCAAAGCATGATGTCCCTCTCCAAGGATTGGCACCTTCTTACAACGTGTCGAAAGTATTTCAGATGGGCTTCAGAATCCTTGTCTCCAAGGAGCAGCCTGGTTTCACCCTCTCTTGGATGAATGTCTTTCTTCTCCTAGTTGTCCATAGTATAGTCAATAATCTTATTCAGCACCACAGCTCAAAGTCATCAAATCTCCTTCTATCATTCCTAGTCATTGTTCAACTTTCTGACACATAGCAAGTAATTTCAAAGACCATGGTCTAAATCAAACGCCACTTAGTCTCCAGAGTGACATCATTGCTCTTCAGTACTTTGGAGAGTCTTCTGACAGCAGATATTCCCAGTGCAATTTGTCTTTGCATTTCCTGGCTGCTAGTACCAAGAGTGTTGACCATGGAGCAAAGCAAACTAAACATGTTACCAATCTCTTTATCTTCTATCATGATGCTGTCAATCAGCCCGGTAGTGAGAATCTTTGTTTTCTTGATTTTGAGCTTCAATCCATATTTAAGGCTGCAAACCTTGACTTTCTGCAGCAAACACTTCAGGTCCTCCTCAATTTCAGCAAGAAGGGTTGTATCATCTGTATAGCACATATGAGTCTTCCTCTAAATATGGTGCCACATTTCTCCTATAGAGCCCAGCCTCTCGAATGATCTGTTCTGAATATAAATTGAAAAGACATGGAGATAGGACACATCCCTGGTGAATACTCTTCTGATTTTGAACCATGCAGTGTTTTCTTGCTCTGTACTGGTGACTGCCTCCTGGCCCAAATATAGGTTTCACATAAACACTATCAAGTGTTCTGTGATTCCCATTCTTTTCAGAGTTAGTCAAAGTTAGTTGTGATCCACACAGTCAATGAAACACTAGTAGACATTCATCTGGTACTCCCTGCTTTCAGCCAAGATTCATCTAACTTCAGTTATAATATCCCTAGCACCATGGCTTCTTATTAAGTCAGCTTTCACTTCTGGCAATTCTCTGTTGATGTGCTGTTCCAGTTGTTTTTTGAATAATTTTTATCAGAATCTTTCTTGCATGTGATATATTATTAATATTGTTCAATAATGTCCACCACTCTCTATCTTTGGAATGGGATCAAATATAGATATCTTCAAGTCAGTTGGCCATAAAGAGAAAGAAATGGATATTTTTTTTTTTTTGCTCTGTCTCTTGGCCTCATTATCCACTTGATAACCACCTCTGTGATAACTGCCTCTATTGGCCACCTGATAAGTACTTAGACTTTGATATCCTGATAGCCTTAGACAACTACTTTCACAGGTTAGGCAAAGACTTGGAGGTCCCTTATGTTCAGGCCTTTTGGCTCCTTTGCTCTCGCCCAGACCTCCATTCAGTCTGTTCCACTGTGCACGAGTTTCTCTCTTGGTAAATTCCAAACCTTTATTTTCCTTCTGTTGCCACTCCAAACCCTGACCCTACCCTGTCTGAACCAGTTTTTCCTGAAGATTTGGCCTCCCGCTTCATGATCAATTGTACCCACTGCACCTCCATATCATCCCAAACCCTGTTCGTACCCCAAATCTTCTCCTCCTACTGTAGTACCTCTCTCTCTCTTTTCCAGTTAGCTCTCACACATGTTCTCATGACCTGCTATCTAAGTTCACTTTCTGCATCTTCTGAGTTACTTTACCCTCTATAGGAGGTTGCAGGCACCAAAGGAGTTGTTCATGTCCATGTTCCCTACTCTCTGTCTGGTTTGTCTGCTATTGATAAATGCCTTAGTTCCTTTTCTTCTAACCCTACTCTTTACCATAAAGAATTCCATTACCTTACACAAGCTTATGACCTTACCTGGCATGATCTCCATGTTATCCTCACCTCTACTGTCACACCTGATGAAAAAGACCATGTTTTAGCAGCTACCCACACATAAGCAGACCGGAAACAGCTCACAGATCAGACAATGCCTATAAGTGCAGTAGCTGCTAAGAGTCACTGATTCCTATGGTTGCACCTGTGCTTGCCTTCTTGGCCATGTTGGTAGTCCCAGTTGGGCTCTGCATCTGGGACAGCTACTGCACTTATAGGCATCGTCTAGTAGTGAAACTAGAATTGCTGGATCAAATGGTATATCTATTTGTACCTTTTTGAGAAAAAGCATACCACCTTCAGTAGTGGTTGCACCCTTTTACACTCTCACCAGAAGTGAATAAAGGTTCCAATCTCTCCACAACTTCTCTAGCATTTGCTGTCTGCTGCTCTGTTGAACTTTGCTATTGTTACTGGGATGAGATGATATCTTACAGTTGTTTTTAATTGCATCTCTCTGAGAGCTAGGCATTTTTAAAAGAGACAAATAGTGACTTTACACATGAACCTCACTTGATGGTCTGCATAGGAATCAGATTGACTACATCTGTGGAAGACTAAGGTGAATTGTTGGAGAAGGTTAATATCGGCAGTCAAAAGTAGGCCAGGGGCAGACTGTAGGTTAGATAATAAATTACTCACATGCATATTAAATTTGAGGCTGAGGAACATTAAAATAAGTTCATAAAAACAGAAATATGATCTTGAATTTATTTCATTTTAATTTCAAGTTCATCTTAAGAATAGGTTTAAAACATTGAACACCAATGATCAAAGACTAAATGTGTTATGATATCAAGGATACCATCCATGAAGAAAGCAAAAGGTAATTACAAAGACAGAAGAGAAAGGGGGAAAATCCAAATTGGATGTCAGAAGAGACTCTAAAAATTGTAGTAGAGCACTGAAAAAGCCAAAACAAAGGGGAACCCACATAAATAAAAGAGCTAAACAGAAGATTTCAAAGGGCAGCTTGAGAAGACAACGCAAACCATTATAATGGAATAGGCAGAGAGCTGGAATCAGAGACTAAAAAGGGAAGAATTAGCTCCATATTTCTCAAGCCAAAAGAAATAAAAAACAAATTTAATCTGTGAGTCACAATACTGAAAGATGCTATGGGAAATACCTTGAAAGAACCAGAAAATATCAAAAGAACATGGAAAAATGGAAATTTCTCAATCCATTCAGTTGTGGTTGGACATTTGCACTTTCTTCATGTTCTTGCTATGGTGATTAATGCTGCTATGAACCTTGTCTCCATTTGTGTCTCAGTTTTAATTTCTTTGGGATATATTCCTAGTAATGGAACAGCTGAATCGTATGGAGTTTCTATGTTCAGTTTTTGAGGAATCATCAAACTGCCATTCAAGAGTGATTGTCCCATTTACAATCCCACCAACAGGTTTAAGAATTCTCACCTCTCCACATGCTCTCCAACATTTATTGCTTGCTGCCCTGCTAAGTTTTACCACTACTACTCGGATGAGGTGTTATCTCATTGTGGTTTTGATTTGCATCTCTCTTATTGCAGGTGATTTTGTGCATTTCTTCATGTGCCTGTCTATTGGTCTCAAATGTCTTCTTCTGTGGAAAGTCTTTTCATGTCTTTTGCCAGCTTCTTGTGGAGCCCTTGTAGGATTCTGTACGCTTTTGTTTTGATACCTTTGTCTGGGATTGTATTGTCAAATATTTCCCCCCCAATTTGTAGGTTTTCCTTTAACCCTCTTAGAAATAGATTTTTTTAAAGGCACAGACAAATTTAATCTATAGAAGGTCCAACTCATCTATTTTATCCTCTCCAGATTGTACATTTCTGACTGCATTTGTCAGCGTCTTCATACCATAGACCTGTTTAACTACAGTCAATGAATATTTGGCATGGAAACAAAAACCATTAAGTGGGAAAACTACAACCTCTTTAAGAAATGGTGCTAGCAAAACAGAATGTCTACCTGCAGAAAACGGAAACAAGATCCACATCTCACATCATACACATAAGCCAACTCAAGTGTATCAGAGAACTAGGAATAGAACTGAAAAAATTTAAAAATCATTGCAGAAAAAAATAGTAACAAATTTAGAAGCCCTAGTCTATCACACCAAACATATATAGGCTACCAAACATAATAAAGAGTGCACAATCAGGAGAAGACAAAATAGATGAATGGAAAATCCTCATGTGTATAAAAAACTTCCAATAGGGACAACAAAGACTAGTATGAGTGAAGGGAAGAACAGCATATAACGGATGGATGATCAGACTTTGTGATGATTTTAACTAATGTTTTGAAAGAGAACATGCATGAATGATTGAAAATGTCTTGTAAACTTTCACTCAAATCCACAAAAATGTAAAAAATAAATTATGTTGTTGAAATACAAACCTCAAAACAGCTCAGTTCCAGGTCTGCAGACGCCACGCTCACTACTCTCCGCCATCATGCCGATGTTTGTGGTCAACACTAACGTGCCTCGCCTTCCCGACGGGCTGCTCTCTGAGCTTACCCAACAGCTGGTGCAGGCCACCGGCAAACCGTCCCAGTACTTCGCAGTGCAAGTGGTCCCAGACCAGCTTATGGCTTTCGGTGGCTCAAGCGACCCTTGTGCGCTCTGCAGCCTGCACAGCATCGGCAAGATCGGCGGTGCGCAAAACCGGACCTACACCAAGCTGCTGTGCGGTCTGCTTTCCCAGCGGCTGCACATCAACTCCGACAGAGTCTACATCAACTACTATGACATGAATGCGGCCAACGTGGGCTGGAACAACTCCACTTTCGCCTGAGGGCCACACTCACCTGCCTTGGTCTGTAGTGGCCCTGCCCTTCAGGTCCTAATCCAGCCCACCTCCCTGTCAGGAGAAATAAACGGTTTAGAGACAAAACAAACAAACAAAAAACAAAAACAAAAAAACAACCCAAAACAAACAAACAAACCCTCAAAACAAATTATTCTTTGTCATGGATTGAATTGTGCTACTCACCATTGTCAGCATCAGGATGGATGGTGAAGAGATTGAGATTGTTCACACTCCTGGCACCTGCAGCCAGGAAATTAAAAGAAGTATTGCAATGGGAAACTCTACTGTTAGGGACCTCTTCAAAGTACTGAAGAGCAACGGTGTGTCTCTGGAGACTAAGGTGCGCCTGGTACAGGCCATGGTCTTTGCAATCACTTGTTATGCATCAGAGAGCTGGACAATGACCAGGGAGGACAGAAGGAGAGTGGATGCTTTTGAGCTTTGGTGTTGGAGAAGAGTATAGAGGGTACCATGGACTGCTAAGAAAACAAATAGATGCATCTAGAAGAGGGTTATACCAGGCTGCTCTTTGGAGGCAAGGATCCTGAGACTTCGTCTGACATACTTTGGTAATGTTGTAAGGAGGGACCGGTCGTCGGAGAAGGACATCATCCTTGGGAGGGTGTAGGGCAGGCCCAAGAGGGGAAGGCCCTCTGGGAAGTGGATTGATTCGGTGACTGGGGAAACCGGGATGAGTGTGTTGGAGACAATGAGACTGGCACAGGACAGAGCGGAGTTTAGAGCTGTTGTACATAGGGTCGCTATGAGTCGCAAGCGACTCGATGGCACATAACAATAACAAAAACAACCCCAAACTATGTGTTTGCTTGTCTGGAAAATTATTCTCAGTTTGAGATCTAATAATGTAATGATACAATTATATGATAATCCCCATAATCTGATAAAAATTAGTAATAAATGTGTTGAGGATGGTGTGCAACACCCTTAATTCCATCATAGTTCTTCCTTTAACATCTCTTACAAGAGATTATTGATCATTGACAGAAATAAGCAGAGAGAGAGGGATCTCAACACCACCAGCCAACATGATTTAGTAGAGCATTTCCTTTAGATCTAGGTGTCTGCTCTGAAAACTTCTTTGAAAAGGCTAAGACACAAGGAGATATGTAAAGAACTGAGCTCACAGAAGTTGAAAAGAAACAAGGACTCTCCTCTGGAGCCAAGAGAGCAAAATAGCCCCCACCCCTCCCCTAGAACTGGCACCCTGAATTTAAACATCTAACTTCCTAAATGATGAGTAAATACATTTGTTTGTTAAAGCTGTCCAAGGCAGTATTTCTGTTGTTGTAGCCCTAGATAATTGAAGCATTTGAAAAGTGTCACTTTTATTACTAAGATTCAACTGATCCAATTCATATGGGGTATTTTTTTTTTCAGTTTTGAATGGAAAAAGAAGACATAAGAATTGATGCATTTGAAATGTGGTGCTGGTAAAGAAGGAACAAATTAGCCTTAGAAGAAATGCAAGCAAGATGGTCAGAATTAGTCTTTCTTACTTTGAATATGCCATTTCACCAGACCAATTGCTAGAAAAGGGTATCATGTTTGATAAAATAAAAAAGCATCAATAATAAGGAACTATCTCAAGGGGATGGATTAAAGAAATAGCCATAATTGACCTAAATGTAACAGCTATCACAAATATGGCTCAGAACTTGTGCATCACTCTCTGTGTGTGCGTGTGTGTGTATAGTTGTTGTTATGTGCTGTCGAGTCCCTTGTGACTCATAGCAACCCTATGTATAACAGCCCTAAACCCTGTTTTGTCCTGTGCCAATCTCACTGTCTCAGACACAGCCACCCCAAATAATGTCTTTGAGCTGTGGTGCTGGAGAAGAGTATTGAATATACCGTGGTCTGCTAAAAGAACAAACAGGTTTATCTTGGAGAGGGTAATATCGGGCTCCTCCTTGGAGGCAAGGATGCTGAAGCTTCGTCTGACATACTTTGTGCATGTTGAAAGGAGGGACAAGTCCTTGGAGAGGGACATCATGTTTGGGAGAATGGAGGGACAGCTCAAGAGAGGAAGACCCTGATGAGATGGATTGATTCAGTGATTGGGGTAATAGGAGTAGGTGTGTCAGAGACAGTGAGGTTGGCACAGGATAGAGCAGAGTTTAGGGCTCTTTTACATAGGGTCGCTATGAGTTGCAAGCAACTTGATGGCACATAACAACAACTATGTATATATATTGTTGATTGTCTTTAAGTCGAGTACGACTCATAGTGACCCTTTGAACAAAAGGCCTGAAGCCCACTAATAACATTTTTCAAGTTCATAGGGTTTCTGGAGGCATGTTTTTTAGGAAGTGGATGTCAATCCTACTTCCAAACCTATCATAGTATGTTGTTGTTATGTGCAATTGAGTCACCTGTAATGTGTGTGTGTTTATATATATGTGTGTATATATATGAATGTGTGTGTATAGGTGTGCATATGTATGTGTGTGTGTGTGTGTGTGTGTGTGTGTGTGTGTGTGTGTAAAATACAGACACGGGTTATTGCAGGATTTGGAACTACTTTGTTAAATTAATAGCAGCAAATGAATCCCAGGATCAGATGATGATTCAGGGAAGTTCCAGGAAAGGATATATATCTATTAACTGAAGAACCTGCCTTATTTTCATGGCACCAAACTGCTATTCTGAATTTCTGAAACCAAATAAGCCCAGCAGTAGGCTTTTAAGTTCAAACTATTATTTATGTTTGCTGAGGTGAAGGGAAAGAGTGGACAAAATTATTATTTTGTTTCTTCCAGAATATTCTCATTGGTACTTTCAAGTAAATCTTCCTTTACCTGTCCAACTTCTAAAAGGCAAGTGGAGATGCTTTTGTGTTTTTTTTCACTGAATGTTTCATACCCTTAAATCTAAAGGAAATTTGTAGAACTAAGGAGTTACAGATGAAAGAAAGATCACCATGGCATCCGGGAATAATTTTTTTTTATAAACCTTAGTTTAATTATAATTGTTTTAAAGAAGCTGGTAATAAGATGTTCTTTAAGGGAAAACATTAATGCTATTTCATTTCTCTAAAATAGTTTTATGATGGTGTATAAATGATACTCTGTCAGATTTAATTCTTATTTCATTGTAATGGTACTATGTTTACAGCTATTAAAGAGACTTTACTTATTGGATAAACTGGTAGGTGACAGAAAGCATATTTCTCAGAGGTGGTTCTGTCTGGCATCTTTAAAGTTCCAAAGTCATTGTCAGAAATATGTAGTATTTTATTTTGCTTCTTGTTGTTTAAAAGTATCATTCCACAATGTTGAATTGATGTCTGTTTACCCAAACATCACCATTTCAGTATTCAGGATTTCCAGCAGCATCCTCATAGAAACAGACAGGTACAGTGGTGCAGTTTAGTAAGAAGAATCCAGTCTTCAACTATACCTTTGTTTACATTACACTATTGTGATAGAATAGCTTAAAACTGTACCATATAATACATTACTATTATAAAAGATTCTTTTCTGTAAATGCACTGAAAATTTCTTTGGGTATTTTGTTATTCCAATGTGTAGTGTTATTTCAAATGTTAACTAGATATTTCTCCACAGTTCTCCAAGATTTCAAAACTCCAAATATAAAGTCAATTTTCTTACTTTCCAAGATGAGTTACTTGAGGCATCCAGTAATCTTAAGGCTCTAAAGTTGTCTTCATAACCTATTTAACTAAGGTTCTAAAATTGCCTTCATAACTTATTTAACAGAAATCTGGGAGACCAAATTATACAGAATGTACTCATTGTTCTTAGAGTCAGTTGCTTTTTCTTTCCTGGCTTAGCCTGAGAATCCCAGAAATGCATTTATATCAAATGGCATGAGTGTTCTATGCTGGCTGAACTCTTGAGGGTTTTTATTGGTTTGGTTTTTTGGTTTGCTTTTATTTTAGGGATAGAGAAGTGGTTGTGAAAGGGATGTAGACTTTCAGTGAGCAGGCTGGTGTTTGATGCCTGGATTTTCTACCTACTTTTTGTGTGGCAAGTTTCTGCTGAAGGTTATCCTGAAATGACTTGTCAGCAGAGAACCGCCAAATGTGCAAGCTGGGTTTAAAAGAGGTCGTGGTACTAAGGACATCATAGCCAATGTTAGATGGATCTTGGCTGAAAGCAGAGAGTACCAGAGGATTGTCTATCTGTGTTTCATTGACTATGCAAAATCTGTTTGTGTGAATCACAACAAATTGTGGCTAAACTTGAGAAGAATGAGGATCTCAGAACACTTAACTATGCTCATTTGAAAACAGAGTAGGGAAACGATGCATGGTTCAGGATCAGGAAAGGTGTGCATCAGGGGTACATCCTATCTCCATAAATTTTCAGGATAGAAGGAGAATTGATGCCTTTGAGCTGTGGTGCTGGAGAAGAGTATTTTTTTAATTGTATTATTTTTACGTGTACCGTCAAATTAGATCTGACTGGTACAGGAGATTGCCTCCTCCTTCTCCAGCAGAGCATCTGGTGCATTTGAACAGTGTACCTCTAGGATTGCAGTGCAGCATCTTGCCACTAGGCCATCAGAGCTCCCTTGGAGAAGAGTATTGAGAATACCATGGACTGCTAGGAAAACAAACAGATTTGTCCTGGAAAGGGTTAAACCGGGTGGCTCCTTGGAGGCAAGGATTCTGAGGCTCCGTCTAACATACTTTGGACATGTTGTGAGGAGAGCCCGGTCCTTGGAGAAGGACATCATGCTTGGGAGGGTGGAGGGACAGCGCAGGAGAGGAAGGCCCTCTATGAGGTGGATTGATTCAGTGACTGTGATAATCGGGATGGGAGTGTCAGAGACAGTGCGATTGGCACAGGACAGAGCAGAGTTTAGGGCTGCTGTACATAGGGTCGCTATGAGTTGCAAGCGACTCAATGGCACATAACAACAACAACAACAACATGCAGAACTGCTGCGGAATGTTGGGGAGGAAGGGAGGGTCTCTGGCCAAGACAGATCACTTAAGCTCCAGATTAAGTGCAAGCCTCCCAACGGCCTTTCATACGGGGTAGAGAAAGCTCCCCTGTGTTTGGCTGTACTTGCCTGAGAAAGCTCGCCACCTGAGAAGATGGCTGCTGCATTTGTTGCCCTGAGAGCGGTCCACATGAGGCTAAGGTTCTCCTAACCAATCCGCATGTCCCACATCTGTAAGGTCACCTTATCCTGTCTTCTTGTTTATATGCTTGTATATAAGTGCACTCGTGTCCCAATAAAAACTGTCTGATCCTCTGCCAAAGTGGTGTATCTCCATCATGCTTACCTCCATCAGGGTGTTGCTGTCAAAGTTGCTGGTGAACAGACAGTGACACAAAACCAAATGTTACCAAGAGGCTGGACTTTATGAGAAGGAATGTGACATCAGGATTTAAGGAAGACTCATCAACAACCTGTGTTATGCAAATGACACAACCTTCCTTACTGAAACTGAGGCCTCCTGAGGCATTTGCTGCAGAAAGTCAAGGACTGCAGCTTTCAAAATGGATTGAAGTTCTCAACATCAAAAAAATAAAGATTCTCACCACTGGGTCAATTGGTGAAACCATCAGATGGAGAAGATATTGTGACTGTTAACAACTTAAGCTTCCTTGGTTCTGGA
The DNA here is from genome assembly GCF_000299155.1 of Elephantulus edwardii. Lineage (NCBI taxonomy): Eukaryota > Metazoa > Chordata > Mammalia > Macroscelidea > Macroscelididae > Elephantulus > Elephantulus edwardii. The sequence continues at coordinate 88,181 of NW_006400303.1, forward strand.
ATCAACACTTGATACTGTTGTTGTTGTTATGTGCCGTCGAGTCATTTGCGACTCATAGCCACCCTATGCACAACAGCCCTAAACCCTGCTCTATCCTGCTCCAACCGCACTGCCTCTGACACACCCATCCC
>NW_006400303.1:90622-93268 GCF_000299155.1 Elephantulus edwardii
AATTTGTGGAGCAGTGAAAGATAAATCCCTTATTGTGGAGTTAAGTATTAGTTACAGTGTTGACCCCAACCTTAGCCCAGTGCCTTGACCCACTTTACTTCCCAGCTCCACCCTCCACCAGGATAAGGCTTCACATCTGCCAAGTCCCTTCAGAAAATATCTTCCATTGTCCAACCCATGACCTGACAGCTTGTATCTGATGCTTTCCTGGTTTCTGTGATTCCAAACACGTCAACTGCTGACATTTTTTTTTCTTTTGACCAGTGTCTCTTAAGTTTAGTAGTACTGTCTCCAAGGGAAGGTGACGTGTCCTGTAGAACTCCTGTGTAAATTATGTTTTCCCCGAGGTCCCGCCAGCTTTTCCTGTGTACCTGTGAGATGCCTCTTCGCTATTATCTGAGGTGACTTCCCCTGGTTCGCGCAGCTCCCAGGCTTCCCCTCTGCCCAGGAGCACGTTCTCCGGGTCCCCAGCACCTTCTCCGTCCGTCTTTTCCTGTGTAGGAAAATTGCTTTGAAAAAGTTTTCTGTCAGGGACCTCTCCAGACTACTGAAGAACAAAGATAAGGTGGGCCTGATTCAGGCCATGGTCTTTGCAATTAATTACTTGCTATGGAGGAATGGCATCTACTTATGAAATAGCTTGCCTCTGGAAACCCTATGAACCTGGAGAAAGGATGAAAGTTATACAAATGTCCAGGTCTTTCGTTTATGGGTAGCCTATGACTCGACAGCACTTAACAACAACAACATGTGTCAGAGAGCCAAACAATAACTAAGGATGATGGAAGAAGTTGCCTTTAAGTTGCAGTGCTGAAGAAGTGTTGAACTTATCTTGGACTGCCAGAAGAACAAACAGTTCTGTCTTGGAGAGACTGAAACCAAGCTGCTCTTTAGAGGCAAGGATTTTTAAACTCCCTCCATATACATTGGGCACATGGTCAAGAGGGACCAGTTCTTGGAGAGGAACATCATGCTTGGAAGGGTGGAGGGGCAGCACAGGAGAGGAAGATCCAGGATGAGATAGATTGACTCAGTGACTGGAGAAATGAGATTGGGTCACTCAGAAACAATCAGTTTTGGCAGGGTTCAGAGCCAATGTACACAGGATTGCTATGAGTTTCAGGCAACTCGATGGCACATCACAACAACAACATCTATGTGACTTTGGAACAAATGACACCACCCTGTGGGGACTTTAAAAATTACTATTTAAAATTAAAAAAGAAATGAAATACTTTCCTTGGCCTTTATTGATGGTGGTCAATCTATAATGAAATGTTTTTAATTCACTTGTGTAATTACAATTTTCTCACTCTCTGGATTGACACAATAACTGTTGGAATGAGGGAATGTGTGTCAGAGACAGTGAGATTGGCTCAGGATAGAACAGGGTGAGAGCTACTGTTCACAGGGTCACTATGAGTTGTAGTTTACTCAGTTACACATAACAACAATTTTAAAAGTCAGAGGTGAAATGGATATATTTGTGTGGAGTAAGAGAAGGTAAACATTTTTATTGCACTTCACTTTATTACATTTTGAAGATATTTAATTTCTCACAGATTGAAGGATTGTGCCAACCCTAGGTTCTGAGGAAAGCAAAGCACTTGTCATGGGGTGGGAAAGTAGGTGTTATTGTTAGCTACCATGGAGTTAGTTCCCAGAATGAAACACTGCTTGGTCTTGTTCCATTCAGTTCTTGACTGTGTATCAGATTATTTATGATCCAATGGTTTTCATTGGCTGTCTTTCTTCCTCATCCATCCTTTTGTTTGAAAACTCCCCAAGACCCCGTCTAGCATCATAGTAACACACAAACCTCCCCTGAAATATGTGTTATCTGCACATGAGGCACACTGCGTGGTAGGAAACAATAATACTACTGAACAAGCAATATTCTCCGGCATAGAAAGAAAGATGGGTGACCTAGGTCAAGAAGCATCAGAAAATTGAGTCCCAGCTCTTTATGCTTTAAACTTTTTAATCCAGGGAGTAAGAACATAATTGGAGGATGGAGGACAGAAATTAGCTTCATGCTCAGCACTGTATCTCTAAGTAGAGTGAGATTGGTTGTTCCGGAGTTGCAGTCTTATAACCTAAGACGGAAAAGTAACAACTGTTTATGGTAGTCTCAGTGCTAGGGAGAAACAGTTCTAAAATGTTTTGAACTTTTAAATGAGACCTTACAAACTCTCAGGATAAGGCAATCAGGTTTAATAAAGATGGTTAATCAATTTTCAGAGGCATTCATGATTCACCAGGCTTTTGGTATTTGTTTAATTTTTGGTTGCTTGGTTTGTGTCATTGTAACAGTGAAAAAAGATAAGCAAAATAGCAACATTCCTACCACCAGGAGAAGATAAAGTAGATGAATGGACTCTTCTAAGAATCAAATCCCTATGCACATTCAAAATCTTTTCCAACAGGGTAAAAAGGGAAGCCACCGACTGGGAAAAAGTATTTGGTAATAATATATTGGATAAGGGACTTATATCCAGAATTTATAAAATACTTAAGCACCACAAGATAAAGGTAAATAATCCAATAAGAGATCGATATTTGTTCCTATCCCAAAGAAAGGTGACCCAACAGAATGTGGAAACTACAGAACAATTTCACTGATTTCACATGCAAGCAAGATTTTAC
>NW_006400303.1:95138-126446 GCF_000299155.1 Elephantulus edwardii
GATGAGGGAGAAAACTGTTTAAAAGGGATATGTGATTAGGTATTTTTGTCATGACAGGAGTCTAGAGCGAAGGCTACATGGTGGAGTGGACATTGGGGAGGGTTTGTAAAACAATGAAAGAATTTTTCTAGAGGGTAGTGTTATGGAGGGGAGGGATGGAAGGGGAGAAAGATGCAACAATGAATGGAAATCCAAAGTCTCTGTAAATTTTCACTGAAATTAATAGTAAATTTAAATTAAAAATTTAAGTTAGAGTAAGGAAGGCAATGAATTTATAACTGCTCATGCTAATAAGACTATATCATGGCATGGAGGAGGAATACTGGAACTGTATCCACATTTACAATATTCTTCTTACCAAAACCATTTATGGAAAATAGGGACTGCATTGGAACATGTATCTCTGGATTGGAAATGATCATATGGATAATACTTCTAGCCTCAAACTTAAAAGATTATATTCTTCAAAATTATTTGTTATACATTTATTTAAATTTTTCCCTTTTTTAACAACTGGGATCTAGAGGGAAAATAAAAGACCAGAAAGTGGCCAAAATTATTTTGGCAGCTATTGCTGCCAGTTTAGGGCCTGTGTCAGGAAAAGGAAGTCCTACTCATAAACAATGCCACCCAAAGGTAATAAAGGAGGTCAGAATTGCTTCCACTGTGGAAAGCGGGGCCACTTCAGTAGACAGTGTCACAGATGATGGCCACAGATAGGCAAGGAAATAGAGAGGAAGTTCCCACTCACTTGCTTTAAGTGTGGATCTGAAGGACACTTGGTCAAGGGTGGCCCACATCAGGTCCTCATGGCTGACAGCACTGACAGGCCCCAGCTCCCAGCTGTAAACAAAGAAGAATGCTTCAACGATTCAGGTCCTCCTAGAAGAGCTGTGGGTGAGCATTAACATTACTGGTAAGTATATTCATTTTCTTCTGGACACAAGAGCCTATTATTTGGTCCTAAAAGCCTTCTAAGGTCCCAACTCTTCTCATTATTTCTTAGTTGTTGGAATTGACAGAAAACCTCATAAGCAATTCCTTACTTCACCTCTGCCTTGCAGGTGGATTTCCAAGCTGTAAAACAACCCAGTGATAGATAGAATTTGGTCCAGGACTTAAGAACAATAAATGACATAGTTGAGCCTCTACATCTTGTGGTTCCTAAACTTTGTACTATAATAGACAAAGTGCTAGTCAATAAGCCTTTTATTTTAAGAACTACCTTCCCTCTGTACCTTGATTTGTTCCGCTATTAGAACCTCTACTTGGAATATTATTGCTTTTTAATTTTTGACTCATGTACTTTTAACTTGTTAATTAAAGTTGTGTCTTCTAGGCTGCAACAGTTCCATGATGCATCGTCAAGGATATGAACATGTATGACTAAGCACAATTGATAACAGTGCATCTAAATTCCAAAATCATTCTCCATAATAGTCTACATGTTTCCTATTGCAAAAGGGGCCCTTTAGAGTAGTGAGAGAAGATCTTCACCCTGCAATCTACAGCGTCCCTTTTCAGCAGGAAGTAACTAAGAGAATACACCGTCCCCTTTTCCTTATGAATCAGGGTAAAATCTCTCTCAGGGAGGAGTAATAGGGAATGGCAAAGGACACACTGACAAAGGAGATTAATCAGAACTGGTTTTGACAAGCACTGTGGCAATGGGACAATTAAAACAGACTTTCAAGGGGGGAAAAAAGCAACATTATGAACAAAAATGGGTTATAAAGTGAGAGAACATTAATATCTTCAATTTATAGTTTTAAAATAGTGCAGATGGCAGGAGAAAAGCTAAATCTGACCTTTACTAATGCCACAAGGGGGAACAATTTCCATCTACATAATTCACAGTATGGATTCCTAAAAGGTTAGACACGACCACACACTCTCTACACCTACTTCTGCCAATTTCAACACCAGCTATCCCACCCAGGGCTGTCCTTGCTCCATTATTGAGTGCACAGACCATTGCAATGGCCACACAGAACTCACAGAGCCATACTCATGATTATGACATTCATTAGGGAAGTTAATGAGTTACAACTGAGATTGGAAATGTGATACAGTTCTCTGGATACAACTTCTCAACCTTTGATCTTCAGTCTCTTGACTTTAGATTGCTGTTGCAAAGCTCTCTTTGCTCTGTCAGCTATGATGCCTCATCCTTCAGCCTCGGGTCCTCAGCAAGCTCATGTGAAAGTCTCTGGTTCTGGCTCTGTTGGGTCAAAATCTCAGGTCAGACCTATTTCACACTCGCCTCTGGTTCTTCACTGATATTTCTGCTCCTGCTGTTATCCAGCTCCTGAACTGACAGATGCAGGAATTTCTGGTTCAACCACATGTGTGCTGTACTCTCAAATTTGTTCCTACTGGTAGTGAGATTCTATTTTTCCACTCTTGTTCCTGCTTGATTTAAGACTAACTGAATAACAAAACAGACTAATCCCCTCATTAATATTATTATTGGTATCACATTGTTTGCATGTTCCCACCCAAAAGGTGCTATTCACCTCATTCATATCAGTAACATAGTCCCACCTCGCCATGTGGTGAACATCAAAGCCAATGGCTAGAAAAGCCATTTTAACTGTACTATGAGAATAACAGGGTCTAAGGTTAAGAGTGAGAGACTGACTTCAAGTGTTAGTCAGTGGAATAATTTAGACTTGAACTCAGGTCTTCTATGTTAGTCTAATTAATCTTTACTCTCTGGAGACACTCTAGGGGCTTTATTTGCTTAAAACCCAAAGGGTTTCCATGACTCCAAAAGGTCACACAGAAGAGCTAGACATTTACACTCTATACTCTATGGCCTCCTGAAGGAAGAGGAAAGGCAATCTGCCATCAGCAGAGAACTGAGGATATAGGATCAGTAGCAACATCTTGGGTTCAGTGAGATGGAATCTCATGACAGTGAGTGACACATTGTACCTACTGGCGATTTTGCCATACAACCCATACTGTACAGTTAGGTACAACTTTTGGAGTTTAGTTTCTTATTTCCCTTTTTGAAATCTCTGGATGGTGAAATGGTAACCATTTGACTACTACCAAAATGGGTAGATGGACCCATGCATCCAGGCATACTTCAGCAAAAGGACCTGGCAATCTACTTCCAAAACAGAAACCAGTGAAAACTCTATGGAGTACAGTTCTATTCTGACACATATGTCATGGATTGGAGTCAACTTGATAGCAACATGTTTGGTTTGGTTATTTTCCTTTTAAAATTCTCCTGGTGCTGGATACTAGAAAATGGGTGGAGGGGAAGAAAGAATTGTTACACTGCTTCAAACATCTGCTCTGCTCTAAGAACTCTGTGAAAATGAGTTGGAATCTGAGAATGTTCAATGAATAGCTTAATTACTGAGTTAGAGAAGAAAAGCCTCTGTGGCTTCACAGAAGAACAATACGTAATGCAGGGTCCCTGTGATGGAGAAACAAAGCAAAAGGAGCTCTGAGAGCTCACAGTCAATGTAGACTTTCTCTGAAGTTCTGGCAGCTTTAGAGATGGTCATCATCCTCATGAAGTGAGGTGCAATTCGGTATTGTACTGGAAAATTTAGAGTATGTATTTTGTTCCATTGGAAATGAGAATGTGTGAGAAACAGCAATGTTTTATGTTATTAATATTGTTATGTATCTTCAAATGATAACCAACTCTAGCCAACTCTACAACATATTTCCAAAAGCAGTAAATAGCACAGAAAAGACTGTCGATCATCTCCTAAGGAGCACTGGTATAATTAAACTGTGTGCCTTTGAATTGACAATGCAGGTCCTTACCACTAGGCAACCAGATTTATTTATAGAAAATGACATATTAGATAAAAAGAATATATTTGCTTCATTGAATATTAATGATCAAAGAAAAGAGAATTTGTGGGATGAGATCTATGACATCATTAATGAAGAAAGCAAAAGGTCCTTACAAAGAAAAGAAAGTAAAGATCAACAAAGATGTCAGAAGAGCCTTCAAAACTTGCATTAGAACCAAATGCAAGTGATCAAAGAGGAACTGAAAGGGGAGAAATGCTGAATTAAAGAAATGAACACAAGATATAAATGGGCTGCTCAAGAAGACAAAAGAAATATCAAAATGATGTGCAAAGAACTGGAGTTTAAAAATCAAAAGGGAAGAACATAGTTGGCATTTCTCAAGCTAAAACACAAAGCAAAACAAAACCCCTGACAAGCAAATTCAACTCTTGAGCTGCAATACGGAAGGATTCTGTGGGCAAAATTTTGAATGATGCAAGAAGCCTCCAACGAAGCTGGAAGGAATATACAAAGTCACTGTACCAAAAGAATTTGTGAACACTGAACCATTTCAGAAAGTAGAATGAATATAGGCAAGAATCAAGTTAATAAATAAAGAAGTTCATGGTGCACTAAAAGCACTGACACAAAAATGAGCTCCACAAATTCATTGAATATCAATTGTCATGTTTCAACCAACAGCTGCAGCTCTGGACATATGCCCTAGCCTATGCTGGGAAATTGGCAATTACCTTGTCAACTGACTGGACGAGATCCATATCTGTTCCCCTTAAAAAAAATAAATAAAGGTGAGCCAAAAGATTATGAAAATTATCAATATTATTAAGATCAAATGTAAGTAAAATCTTGCTGGAAATGGTTTTTAAATTGCTGGAACAATATATCAACAGGGAATTTCCAGAAATTCAAGATGGATTCAGAGGCTGTAGAAGGAGAAATGTATTTGGTGATATCATTTGGATGTTGGCTAAAAGCAGAAAATAGAAGAAATATGTTTGCTTATGTTTTATTGACTATGCAAAGACATTTGTCTGTATGAATAATACAAAAATATACACAATAATGAGAAAAATGGGAATCCCAGAATACGTGATTGTGCGCATGTGAAACTTACACATAGATCAAAAAGCAGCTGTCTGAGTGGAGTAAGGAAACACTGTATGGCTTAATATCAGGAAAGGTACACATCAGAGCTGTATCCATTCTTCATTCCTAGTCAGTCTTTATGCAGAGCAAATAATTTGAGAAGCTAGACTATATGGAAAAAGAATGTGACATTAGGATTTTAAGAAAACTTAACAACCAGCCTTATGTAGATTATACAAACTTGCTTGCAGAAAGTGAAAAGGACTTGAAGCACTCATTGAAGAAAGTTAAAGGATATAGTCTTAAATATGGATTACATCTCAAATCAAGACAATAAAAATCCTCATCACTGCACCAATACACATCATCATGATAAGTTGAAAAAATGATTTAACTTGTCAAATATTTCATTTTACCTGGATCTCAATCAATATCAAGGGCAATAGCTGTCAAGAAAGAAAAAAAAATTCACTTCATTGGGAAAAATACCTACAAGGACCTCTACAAAGTTCTAAAGAGAAAAGATAGTAGTTTAAAGACTAAGGTCTGTCAATCCAAGCCAATTCTTATGCATCTGAAAGTTGGATAATGAAAAGGAAGACCAAAAAGAAGCAATGCCTTTAAATTGTGGTATTGAAGAATAGTATTTATTACCATATGGATTCCCAAAAAACCACCAAAATCTTTCTAGAAGGAAATACTTAGGGACAAAAATTGTGAACATAATTTCACATAATTTGGGTACGTGAGGAAAGGCCAATTCTCAAAATAAAAGAATATAAAAATAAAAAGAAAATAACACCAAAGAAACACTACATCACACTGTAATAGTTGGAAGGTCATCAAAACAGAGGATGACCCTCAAGGAGATGATTTACCAGTGACTATAACAATGAACTCCTACATGACACAAATCATGAGGATGGCACAGGATAGAATAAGATTTTGGCCTGCTGTTCATTGTGTCACTATGAATGTAGTCAACTGGATGATACCTAACAACAATGATACATTTAGTATTTCCAATTATTGTAGTTAGCTGCGGTCAACTTGGTTCTGAATAATGACTTCATGTACATCAGAACTAAACATTGTTCAGATCAGTCATATCTTCATGATAATCTGTTTGTTTGAATCCACTGTTGTGTTCAAAGCGTTGTGAACCATAGGTTTCTATTTGCCAATATTTAGGAGTAAATTCCTATGCCTTTTTTTCCCTAGTTTGTTTCAGTTTAGATGTTTCACTGAAAACTGTCCACCACAGTTACTATACTGGTATATGAAATATCAGTAACCTAGCTTCCAGCATCCAAACAACAAACAAGTTACTACAGAAGGCAAGAAGATGAGTAGCAGAGAGCTGGGTCAAGATGGAGAGAATTTCTTTCTAGCCCAGTGTTCCTTTTATGTTCTCTAACTTTTTACCTTCTTGCAATTATGAAGCATCACCACGTGTACTCACCAGCCATCTGTCACTTCATTCTGCCGTGGTGTCTGGTATGTTGCTGTGGTTCCAGCAGTCACACTACGGGAGAATCATATATCATTGGGTCACCCATGGAGGTTTCAGATGCACTTATTGACTGAAGAACTAGACAATGTACTTCTTAAAAATTAGCCAAAACAACCTTGTAAGTAACAATGAAACATTTCCTTCTACAGTGCTGGAAGACGAATATTTGAAAGTCACTCAATATACAATTAGACAGAAGCTGTCTCCTCAAAATAGAGTCAATTTTAAAGATATGTTGTTGTTGATGATGATGATTACCTGCGAGTACAGCATGACTCATAGAGACGCTATGAACAAAAGGCCTGAAGCCTCTCTACAATTATCAACATTTATCAAAGTTCATAGGGTTTCTGGAAGCATGTTGTTTAGGAAGTGGATGTCACAATGAGTGGAGCAAAACTTTTTGGGACTTTCATTTGCTGATGTGAACCTCCATTTACTGATGTGTCACAACTCAAAATGAGAAGATACCACTGCAAATATTCATTAAAATCATAACATGCACCACTGCAAGATAAAGATAAACAACCCAATTGCAAAATGGGCACAGGATATAAACAATAACGACTTACTAATTAAATTTTCAACAACATGAACTGCAACAACTATGTACCTGAGACTCATGCCATGGAATGTTGTTGTTGTTGTTGTTGTTATGTGCCATCGGGTTGCCTGTGACTCATAGTGACCCTATGTACCTTAGCTCTGAAATCTGTCCTACCCTGTACCAAACTCGTCTTAGACAGACCTAATCTCATTGCTCCAGTGACTGAGTTAATCTATCTCATCCAGGATCTTCCTTTCCTGCTTGTCCCCTCAACTCCTTCAAGCATGATGCTTCTCTATAAGGACTGATTCCTCCTGGTCACATGCCCTAAGTATGTGAGATAGAGCCTGAAGATCATTGCCTCCAGCGAGCAAACTGGTTTCACCCTCTCCAGGACAGACCTGTATCTTCTCTTGGCAGTCCACGGTATATTCAACACTTCTCCAGCACTGCAACTTAAAGGCATCAATCCTTCTTCTATCATCCTTAGTTATTGTCCAGCTCTCTGATGCACAGCAAGTAATTGAAAAGATCATGGCCTGATCAGATGTTCCTTACTGTCCAGACTGACATCACTGTTCAACAGTAGAGAGATCCTGAACAAGAGACTTTCCAATGCAATTTGCTTTTTGATTACTTGACTGCTGGTACCTAGATTGTTGATTGTGGAGTCAATCAAGCTGAAGTTATCAACATCTTGATCTCTTCACCATCCATCATGAAACTGCCAATAGGCCAGTGGTGAGAATCTTTTTTTTTCTTGATGTTAAGCTTCAATCCATTTTGAAGACTGCAGTCCTTGACCTTTTCCAGTCTTATGCACCTCATGTCCGCTTCAGTTTCAGGAAGCAAGGTTGTGTATTCTGCATAACACAGGTTGTTGACATGAATTAAATATACTACATCTTTGAAAGGAGATAATGTCAGATACTCTACTTAAGCTGAGCTTCCAAATTAAGTCAGACTAGGGAGAAAGATTAGCCATCCTTTTCCCAAATAACAGGCCTTAGAAAACCCTATGAACAATGGAGCACACATAGACTATTATACATAGAACTGAAGATAAAGCCCTCTTATTGGGAAACACAAAATGAGGAATAGTTGAGAACAACCACTAATAATCGAAATATAGAATGCACAAAGTATGAAAGTAGGAAAATTGGACATTGTTTAGGAAGAAATGGAACACATAAATATTAACATACTAGGCATTGGTGAGCTGAAATGGATTGTCATGGGCCATTTTGAATCACATAAACATATGATTTACTAAACCAGAAATGGAAAAAGTGAGGAGAAATGAGGTCACATTCATAGTAAAAAAGACCATTTTAGACCCATCCTGAAATACGATGTTGTGAGGGGCAGGATAATATCCATACAAATACAAGGAAGACTTGCTAATAGCATTATAATTAAAATATATGCACCAACAATCAGAGCTAAAGAGGAGAAAATAAAGGATTTCCACCAAATTTTGCAGTCTGAAATAGATGCAATATTCAACCAAGATTCATTAATAACAAATAGTGACTAGAATTTAAAATTTGAGAACAAGGAGGAAGGATCTGTAGTCAGAAAACATGAACTTGGTGACAGAAATGAGGCTGGAGATAACAATAATAGCATTTGGTACAGTTATTTATTCATATAAAAAAACCACAAATGATGGCTATATACATGGACCTTACTAATGGACTACATAAGAGTCAGATTGATTATATCTGAGGGAAGAATCATTGCAGAAGCTCAATAATAACTGTGAAGAACAGGTGAGGTGCGGACTGTGGAACAGACCAAGTACTTATGTGCAAGTTCAAATTGAAGCTAATAAAATGAAAACAAATCCACAAGAACCAAACTATGACATTCAATTTATCCCACCTCAATTAGATACCATCTCAAGAACAGATTTGAGGCCTTAAACACTAATGAATAAAGACCAGAAGAACTGTGGGATGATATCAAGAATTTCGTCCATGAAGAACACAAAAAGTCATTACAAAGATAGAAGAGGAAGAAAAGATAAAGTTGGATATCAGAAGAAACTCTGAACATTGTACTAGAACACTGAGAAGTCAAAAGAAAGGGAAGAAATCAACAAGAGTTTACCAGAAGATTTCAAAGGGTAGCTCATGAAGCCAAAGCACAGTGTTATTATGAAATGTGCTAACTTTTTGTTAGAATAAGAAAATGAAAAGGTGTAAACTTGCTCAGTATTTCTTAAGCTGATGGAGTTGAAGAACAAATTCAAGCCGCAAGTGGTAGTACTTAAAGATGCCATGGGCAGATTATTGAATTAACTAGGAACTATCAATAGTTCAATATTCAGATTTTCTTCTGACATCCATTTTGGTCTTTTCTTCCTCCTTTGTCTTTGTAAGGACCTTTGTCACTCTTCCTGGATAATACTCTTGATATCCTCCCACAACTCACCTGGTTTTCGCTCATTAGTGTTCTAGCCCTCAAACCTGTTCCTGAGATGGTTCTGGAATTCAGGTGTGATGAAATCAAAGTCATATTTTGGTTTCCGTGAATTATGTAATTTTCCTTAGCTTCAGCTTAAACTTGCATATGAGTAGTTGGCGGTCTATTCCACAATCAGCTCCTTGCCTAGTTTTCACAGCTGATATTGAGCGTCTCTGATGGTTCATTCCACAGATGTAATCAATCCGATTCCTATGCATACCATCAGGTGAAATCCCTGTGTATAACCTGCGTTTATGTTTCTTATAAAACATATTTGCAATGAGTAAGTCATTGTGCAAAATTCAATCATTCTATCTCCAGCTTCATTTCTGTCACTGAGTTCATGTTTTCGAACTACTGATTCTTCTTTTCTGTTCTCAGTTCTGAATATTGCACTAGAGCACAGAGACACCAAACTGGAAGGAAGAATTCAAGATACTAAAGAGAATAACAGAAGATTCCAAAAGGCAGCGCAGGAAACCAAAGTAAAGTATTACCATGAAATGTACAAGGAGCTGGAGTCAGAAAATCAAAAGGGCCAAACTCGCTCAGCATTTCTTAAGCTCAAGGGACAGAAGACCAAATTTAAACCTTGAGTTGCTATAGTCAAGGATGTTTTGTTGTTGTTATGTGCCGTCAAGTCACTTGCAACTCATAGCGACCATATATACAAGAGCCCTAAACACTGCTCTGTCCTGTGCCAAACTCGCCATCTATGACACACCCACTCCCACTACCCCAATCACAGAATCGATCCATCTCATCGAGGGTCTTCCTCTCCTGCACTGTCCCTCCACTCTCTCAAACATGATGTCCCTCTACAAGGACCAATCCGCCTTGCAACATGCCCAATGTATGTCAGATGAAGCTTCGGAATCCTTGACTCCAAGAAGCAGACAGGCTTTCACCCTCTCCAGGACAAACCTGTTTGTTCTACTAGCAGTCCATGGTATATTCAACACTCTTCTCCAGCACCACAGCTCAAAGGCATCAATTCTTTCTAGTTATTGTCCAACTATAGCCTGGATCAGATGCACCTTAGTCACCAGCTGATGTCGCTGCTCTTCAGTACTCTTGAGAGGTCCCTCACAGCTGACTTTCCCAATGCAATTTGTCTCTTGATTTCCTGGCTGCTGGTACCAAGAGTGTTGACTGTGGAGCCAAGCAAACTGAAACTGTTAACAATCTCAGTCTCTTCACCATCCATACTGATGCTGCCAATTGGCCCAGTGGTGAGAATCTTTGTTTTCTTGATATTGAGCTTCAATCCATATTAAAGGCTGCAGTCCTGGATCTTCTGCAGCAAGCGCTTCAGGTCCTCCTCAGTTTAAACAAACAGGGGTGTGTCATCTGCATAACGCAGGTTGTTGATGACTCTTCCACCAATCCTGATGCCACATTCTTCCTCTTACAGCCCAGAGTCTCAGATGATCTGTTCTGCATACAGATTGAAAAGGTATGGAGACAAAAATATATTCCTGACAGACCCACTTCTTGATTTTGAAACATGTAGTAGTGTCTCTTTGCTCTGTTCTGACAACTGCCTCTTGGTCCAAATATAGGTTTTACATAAGCACAATGAAATGTTCTGGGCAGAATATTAAATGATCCAGGAAGTATTAAAAGAAGATGGAAAGACTATACTGAGTCACTGTATCTAAAGGAATTGGCAGACACAGAAGAATTTCATGAAACAATAAACATATGAGCAAGAGCCTATGATGATGAGGGAAGAAGCTGCTTTGAAGGAAATAGCAAAAAAATAAGGCCCCAGGAACAGATGGTACACCCACTGACGTATTTCAACTAACAGATGCTGCCCTAGATGTACTCACAAAGTTGTGCCAAGAAATCTGGAGAACAACCACTTGGCCAACCGACTAGAAGAGATCTATATTTGTTCCAATTCCAAAGAAGGGTGACTCAACAGAGTGTGGAAATTATAGAACAATATCAATGATTTCACATGCAAGCAAGATTCTACTGAAGATTATCCAAAAACGACTGGAACAGCACATCAGCAGAGAACTGCAAGAAGTCCAGGCTGGGTTTAGAAGGGTCGTGGTACTAGGGATTTTGTAGCTAATGTTAGATGGATCTTAGCTGAAAGCAGGGAATACCAGAAGAATGTCTATCTGTGTTTCATTGACTAGGCAAAGGCCTTTGACTGTGTGGATCATAACAATCTGTGGCTGACTCTGAGAAGAATGGGAATCCCAGAACACTTGATCGTTCTAATGCGAAATCTATATTTGGACCAAGAGGCAGTCGTCAGAACAGAGCAAGGAAACATTGCATGGTTCAAAATTGGGAAGGGTGTAACCCAGGGATATGTCCTATCTCCATATCTTTTCAGTCTATATGCAGAACACCTTATCTGAGAGGCTGGGCTCTATGAGGAGAAGTGTGGCATCAGGATTGGTGGAAGATCCATCAACAATCTGTGTTATGCAGATGACATTAACCCTGCTTGCTGAAACTGAGGAGAACCTGAAGTGCTTGCTGCAGAGGGTCAAGGACTACAGCCTTCAATATGGATTGAGGTTAATATCAAGAAAACAAAGATTCCCACCACTGGACCAATTGACAGCATCAGGATGGATGGTGAAGAGATTGAGATTGTTCACAGTTTTAGTTTGCGTGACTCCGCAGTCAACACTCTTGGCACCAGCAGCCAGGAAATGAAAAGACATATTGTGATGGTAAAGTCTGCTGTTAAGGACCTCTTCAAAGTACTGAGGAGCAATGGTGTCATTCTGGAGACTAAGGTGCACCATGATACAGGCCATGGTCTTTGTAATCACTTGGTATCCATCAGAGAGTTGGACAATGACTAGCGATGATAGAAGGAGCGTTGATGCCTTTGAGCTGTGGTGCTGGAGAACAGTGCTGAATGTACCATGGACTGCTAAGAAAATAAACATGTTCATCCTGAAGAGGGTTAAACTGGTCTGCTCCTTGGAGGCAAGGATTCTGAGGCTTCATCTGACATACTTTGGATATGTTGCAAGGAGAGACCAGTCCTTGGAGAGGGGCATCATGCTTGGGAGGGTGGAGGGACAGCGCAGATGTGGAAGACCCTCTGTGAGGAGGATTGATTCAGTAACTGGGGTAATCAGGGTGGGTGTGTCAGAGACAGTGCAATTGGCACAGGATAGAGCAGGATTTAGGGCTGTTGTACATAGGATTACTGTGAGCCGAAGCAACTCGACGGCACATCACAACAACAACAACAGGAATTATCACAAAAAGGTTCAAGTAAACACAAAGTCATTGTATCAAAGAGAATTGGCTGACACAGAACATGAAATAGCATAGGTTCAAGAAATAATGGTAATAAAGGAGGAAGTTCAAGCTTCTTTGAAGGATCTGACAAAAAATTAAGGCCCCAGGAATTGATGGAATACCAACTGACATATTTCAACAAACAGCTGAAGCCCTAGATGTACACACCAAGTTGTGTCAAGAAAACTGATTGGAAGAGATCAATATTTATTCCCATTCCCCAAAAAAGGTGATCAGAGTAGAAATTATCAAACATATCACTAAAATCACATGCATAATCTTGCTAAAGTTTATAAAAATAACCCAAACTACTAGAATAGTATACTGACAGAGAACTCTGAGAAATAAAAGCTGAGTTTAGAAGAGGCTGTGACACTAAGGACATCATTGCCAATGTTAGATGGATCTTTTTCTTTATATTTCCTGATGTCTCATCACCTAAATTTCTCTCAAAGCAATCTACTATAGTTGACGACTCTACATTTTATCCATAGACCCTTCTTCCTAATCAATTCCTCTATGTCTTTTGCTTTCCAGTTCAAGCTGTTCCTCACCACTGAGGCTAAAGGTTAGTGGGCGTCCGAAGAGGTTGGTCAAGCATGCAGGCAGTAGCAGAGCACAGGGACTGTAAAGAAGTTTAAAGGCAATAGTGAAATCTACTAAAAGTCAGCCTGTAACTTCTGATCGCCATTTCCTGGCAATTCTAAAAATGTCAGTGATATCATACTAACTCTTGAATAAAATCTTTTGTTTTGAAGCTATTGACCTGCTGATGTTGTGGTTTGAGTTTTAAGAATTAACATCACTCACTCCCTTATTCTTTGCCACTGTGTTTGAATAGACTCCTAGCTGACTATCAGAAGGGTTTTCAGAAACTAAGTCACATGGTGGTGGGGGGCTGATGAGTAAGTTGCCTATCTTTCTCCCATGGAGCATCTGCCTTTGGGTTGGCAGTGAAACTCTTTATTCCTTAAGTCACTAGATCTCCCAGGTGTCCTAGCAACATAAATTAACATAGAAGCATCAAATTTAGATCCTTCTAAATACTTATCTTTTTTTAAAAAAAAATACTTATCTTTAATGAGGAATCTTTGGGCAGCGCAAAGCATTGATGTGACCTGCTGCTAACCAAAAAGTGGCATTTGGAGTCCTCCCAGAGGGACCACGGAAGAAAGGTCATGTTATCTACCACTTTTCTGAGAGGATCTTATCATTTCCTTAACATAATGTCCGCCTGCTATTATAAACAATCAAAAACCCCATGGCTGTTCAGTTGAGCACAACTTATGTGTTTAACAATTACTGTAAAGTTTGAGAGTTCACATCCATGCATGTGCTTCTAGAAAGTTTACAGACCTCAGTAAAGCATTTCTAGTCTCTAACACATGAGCTCTCACTTGCTCTAACCTCTGCAGCTTGTACTTCTGTAGCATTGATCAGGGATTTCAAATTATATAGAACTTGTGATGATTTGATTCATGTCACCTGCCCCTGTCTAGACTCTAGGTTGCCTGAGTGTAGACACATATCCATGGGGTTTCATCTCTGCCTCATTTCTGCTACATAGCTGGTGGCCCATGAGATGAACCCTCTCTCAAAGGAAATGTCAAAGGGAGTTCTTTGCTATCTTTGTTTTATTTCCAGGAAAGCACTCAGAACCTTAGACTATCACATGGTGACAGATAACTGGCTAGTGTCCCTGGCTCCCTGCCACCCTTGCTCTCTCTGATCGTAATCACTGTAGAGGAGGAATCAGACATGACAGAGGAGAGACTGTACCTTTCTCAGCACTGTGGGCCTTTTCTTCAGGTATTGAGTATTTACCAAAATAAAGAACACATTTTTCTCACTGTACTGGGTTGTGCAAATGGTTCAGATAGCTCAGGTACTAAGCTACCTGAAAGGTCACCTGGAAGCTGGACAGCCTTCTGCATAGACACACTTTCCTGGCCACTTTCTGCTTAAGCCAGCCGTGATGCAACTCACTTAAAGGATCCTGGGCAGCTCCATGCATGGGAATGGGCAAGGGACATCCAAAGAATATCTTCTACAGGGAGCTGACTATTGGATAGATCAACTTACATCCTCCCCCCACCTCCCCGCCCCAGCACATAAAACCTTTGTTTTAACTTTCCCACATGCATTCCTACTGCCTTCATTCCTACTGCTTTCCTCTGGCATGGGTGTGTGGAACCCGCCCAAGAGCTGATAATAAATTGCTTTGTTTTACTTTGTCTGGTTCTCCATCTTTTTTGCCTTTTTACCTCACACTATCAAGATTAGAGAAGTGGAGATAGGTTCACTCTTTGGAAGAAAGGAACGTGGCCATCCACTTCTGAAGTTAGTCATTGAAAACCATGGTGTGGATGTCTTCTCTGAAACACATGGGGGTGCCGTGCTCAGTGGCTACTGGTGGTGGTGAGCACAGAATTTAACACTATTTTACATAATTTACCCAAGGTCATTTTTACATAGTTCTAATATGCATCATGCTAGACAGACAAGACAGTAAGATTGTTGACAGCTTGGCTCCACAATCAACACTCTTGGTACCAGCAATTAGGAAATCAAAAGATGAATAGCTTTGGGGAAGTCTGCCATCAGGGACCTCTCAAGAGTACTGGGGAGCAATGATGTCAGTTTAGAGACTAAAGTGCACCTGATCCAAGCCATAGTTTTCATACTTACTTGGTAGGGATAAGAGAGCTGGACAATGAATAAGGATGACAGAAGAAAAATTGATACCTTTCGGTTGTGATTCTGGAGAAAAGTATTGAACATACCATAGACTGTCAAGAAAGTAAACAGATCTGTCCTATAGAGGGTAAAACAAGGCTGCTCCTTGGAGGCAAGGAATTTGAAGCTCTGTCTCAAATACTTTAGGCTTATAGCCAGGAGGGATGAGTCCCTGGAGAAGGACATTATGCTTGGAAAAGTGGAGAGCCAGCGCAAGAGAGGAAGACCTGAATGAGGTGGTTTGATACAGGAACTAGAGTAATAGGGGTAGGTGTGTCAGAGACAGTGAGACTGACTCAGGATAGAGCAGAGTTCAGAGCCATTGTACTGAGGGTAACTGTGAGTCAGAAGCAAGTTGATGGCACAAAACAACAACCACAAGCACAATATGCACTGATTTTCTCAGAAAGGCAACTGAATGGTTTAGTGAGGAAAGAGTTGGCTACTTTTTTTTTTATAATTTATCAAGAATTGTCCATGTTCTTAGAAAATCATGTCATCAACAGTGTGCCTGTGTCATATATTTGGTCACAGTGGCAAACAAGTAAAATAGTCTACATTTTCAGAAAAAGATCAAATCTTGCTACTTAAAAAAAAATCTGGTTCTAGAGTGAAGATATGCACTCTTTTAATATAATAAAAGAGCAAGGTTTATTGGAGAAGGGGGCATCAAACAGTGGAAACCAGACTCCTTACACTCAAAATGAATATGAAATACTCAGAAATCCTGAAGACCCATGGACATTAGCTTAGTAATTTCTGGAAATAACGGTACACCACCTTTGGTTGTTCTTAAGGTTTTTTTTAATTTTATTAAATTTTATTAGTTTTAATGAACGTTTACAGGGATTTTGGGTTTTCATTCCTTCATTACTGCACCATTCTCTCTACCCTCCTCCCCAGTTTGTTCTTCTTCCCCGCCATCCGAATGTCTGTTTTAATTGTCCAATTGCCACAGTGCTTGTCAAAGCCAGTTCTGATTAATCTCCTTGGTCAGTGTATCCTTTGCCATTCCCTATCACTCCTCCCTGAGAGAGACTTCACCCTGAGTCATAAGGAAAAGGAGATGGCGTATTCTCTTAGCTACTTCCTGCTGAAAAGGGACGCTGTGGGTTTCAGGATGAAGATCTTCTCTCACTACTCTAAAGGGCCCCTTTGGCAGTAGGAAACACATAGACTATTATGGAGATTGATTTTGGAATTTAGATGCACTCTTATTGATTGTGCTTGGCCGTACATGTTCATATCCTTGAAGATGTATCATGGGGGTGTTGTAACCTAGAAGACACGAATTTGACTAACAAGTTATAAGTACATGAGTCAAAAATTATGGAAAAGTAAAAGAAAAGATTCTTTCATTGTTTTACAAACCCTCCCCCAGGTCCCCTCCACCGTGTAGCCCTCGCTCTAGACTCCTGTGATGACAGAAATAACTAGTCACATATCTCTTTTACACAGTTTTCTCCCTCCTCTGTTTCAGTGCAGTATACATTATTGAACACATCTTACTCAGTCTCTCCCCAACCCTGAGGTTAGTCCCATTTCTTAAGTGTTTTTAAAGACATTGTTGTTGTTATGTGCCATTGAGTCGTTTGCGACTCATAGCTAGCCTATGTACAACAGCCCTAAACCCTGCTCTATGCTCTGCCAATCGCACTGCCTCTGACACACCCATCCTGATTACCCCAGCCACTGAATCAATCTACCTCATAGAGGGTCTTCCTCTCTTGCACCGTCCCTCCACCCTCCCAAGCATGATGTCCCTCTCCAAAGACCTCTCCCTCCTTACAACATGTCCAAAGTATGTCAGACAAAGCCTCAGAATCCTTGCCTCCAAGGAGCAGCCTGGTTTAACCCTCTCCAGGATAAATCTGTTTTTTTTTTTGGCAGTCCATGGTACATTGAATACTCTTCTCCAGCACCACAGCTCAAAGGCATCAATTCCCCTTCTATCCTCCCTAGTCATTGTCCAACTCTCTGATGCATAATAAGTGATTGCAAAGGCCATAGCCTATATCAGACACACCTTAGTCTCCAGAGTGACACCATTGCTCTTCAGTACCCTGGAGAGGTCCCTAACAGCAGACTTTACCATCACAATACATTTTTTTATTTTCTGTCTACTGGTGCCAAGAGTGTTGACCATGGAGCCAAGCAGACTAAAGTTGCTAACAATCTGATGTCACACTTCTCCTCATAGAGCCCAGCCTCTCGGATAATCTATTCTGCATACAGGTTGAAAAGTTATGAAGATAGGACACATCCCTGGCATACGCCTTTCCCAATTTTGAACCATGCAGTGTTTCCCTGCTCTGTTCTGACGACTGACTCTTGGTCCAAGCATAGGTTTCGCTTTAGAACAATCAAGTGTTCTGGGATTCCCATTCTTCTCAGAGTCAGCCACAGTTTGTTATGATCCACACAGTCAAATGCCTTTGCATAATCAAAGAAACACAGATAAGTGGGAAATTTCAAACAGGAGATGTTATAGCATTTGTGTGAAGTACTTAGGTAGCCCATTTTGACACTGTGTGAATTCTGAAGCTTATTGTCTTAAATTAGGGAGCTCTGGAGCGTAGGAAGCTGCACTGTAAACCCAAAGATGGCTGCTCTCTGAGGGTTAGTCCCCATCAGAGTCTTGGCTTAAGGGGATTAATCTCTTCCTGTTTAGTTTCATCGTCCTCACATTGCTGTCTACTGTGAACTGACTCATAACTGGCTCCAAGTGGCTTTTTTGAGGCTGTAAATCGCATAGGATGAGATTTCCCATCTTTCCTCTGAGTAGCCACTGGTGGACTCTAACTGCCTGGAAGCACATCCGTCAGGATGGCAGCGCTGCTCCCTACAGATTAGGTCATGAGATGCACACCTTCGGAAACCCAGTGGGAGGTCAGCCATGAGTAGGAACTGACTTTCAGAAGTCAATAAATCAAAGATTGTATACTGTTAAATTTCAGAAGCATGTGACTGAAAGAAGGCTGATAAGGTGTTTCCATGATGACAAGGTGTGCTCCAGTGAGAACATGCTTTAAAAAGATCTACTTGGGTAAAACTATTCCCAACGACTGTCTTGTGCAGGAACTTTTTGATAAAACATTTGTATCACACAGTAAAAATATTCTGTGCATATCCTTTAATTATGAAAAGAACTTTACCTTAAGATGGTCTAAGATGGTTGAAAGGCTGATGGTTCGTTAGTGGCGTAAGCAGACATAAAGATGACCTCCACACTTAGATCAGAAGAGTCATCCTGCTAAGGTAAACACCTTAGTTTTGGAACTCTGACACATCTGGAATTTGCTTTTTACATTGTTACATAACTGTGCTTTTCTCTGAGTTGGAATAAAGTAGACTTAAAAAAATGCTTGAAACCAGTTTACAAATATTGCCTTTCAGAATACTATGAGAAAATATTTGTGATAGATATATATAGAATATAGAATATATATCTCTTGTCATTGTTGTATATTAAAGAGTAGGAACTGACCCATTGTTGAGGCTCTGGTGGGTTTGCAGAGGCAGTTAATCACACAGGAGGAGATTGCCATCCTCCCATGGAGCAGCTGGTGGTCTCAAAATGCATGCCTTTAGGATTGCAACACAGCTTCTTGATACTAGGCCACCACACACACACACACACACACACACAGACACACACACACACACACACACACACACACACACACACATTCACATACCACCTACTTGTGGCATCTAGAAAGTATAGACAAATTGCTAACAAGGTATTATAAAATATTTTCAAAATTGTCTTATCTTTTGAAATTGCTATTGCTCTGGACTCAAGTGCTCATTCTCAAACATGGAAATTGGTGTTCTGTAAATTTAGGACCTTACTGAAGGCAAAAGTTTGTGCCTTCAGTGCAGATAGTTCCTTTGTTACAATTAGTTCTTGATAGTATGCTGCTCCCTGAGACTCAGGGTCAGTGTCAGTCAATTCTTCTTGGTGCTATGACTGCATTCCTTCCTTCTTCTTCTGATGCTTCTTGAATCATTCAGGAATTTGCCATATTCATTATTGTAAAATCGGGACTTAAATCTATTCTTTAGTTCTTTCAGCTCCAGCAATGCCAAGCCTGTTCTCCCCTTTTGGTTTCCAAACTCCTAATCTTTGCACATTTCTTCCTTTTGAAGAAGTTGGGGGATCTCCTCACCTTTGAATTGCGGTGCTGGAGAATAGTTATGAATATTCCATGGGCTGCCAAAAGAACTAACAGATTCATCTTGGAAAAAGTGCAACCTAAGTACTCCTTGGCTAATCGTCTCACATACTTTGGGTGTATTTTCAAGAGGGACCACCAGTCCTTGGACAATGGGATCATGCTGGGAAAGGCAGAAGGTTAGAGACAGAAAGGAAGACCCTAACAAGATGGTTTGAGACAATGACTGTAACTATGGACTGAAGCATATCAGACAAAGTAAGGATGGTACAGGATAGGGTTAGGTTCAGGTCTGTTGTCAACAGGGTAGCTAGGGAGTTCTGGTGGTCTAATGGGTAAAGAGTTGTGTTGCCAACCTAAGGACATGAGGTTTGAACTCACCAACGGCTTCATGGGAAAAGATTGGCAATCTCTTCCTTTGCAATTTATAACCTTTGAAAACTCACTAGAGGGTTAGCTGTGAGTTAGTTCTTAGACGAAGACACATCACAAAAACAACATGAGTTGTTTTCAGGTAGATGGTACCTAACAACAAAAATAGTACTTACTGTTTTTGAGTTGGAACCAATACCTAGATGATCTTCTGGTAAATTTCTGAGTGTATAAATCTCAAGGGAGGAGAATGTCCATGATTTCTGATGGGTCACTAACGGATTAAAACCATTAAAAATGCATAGCCTTTGATTCAGCAGTGCAATCCCCTAAGAACTATGCCCCTAGAGCTTCATGCTAAATTATGAAACTTAACTAATTTTTTGTTATCCTCACTTTTTTCATTCTGATCCAATTGCTAGCTGATCTATCTCCTCTACACAAATTTGTCTTTAATTCAGTTTTTATGTTGCCTCTTCAACTAAGATTTTAGTCTTAGCTTTAAGATCAGCTGGTGACACGCCTCAGAAGTTTAAATACAATGGCAGTGTCGCTCAATGGTGGAGCACTAAAGTCCTTGTTCAGCTTTAAGATCAGCTGCTGACACTCCTCAGAAGTGTAAATACAATGGCAGTGTCACTCAGTGGTGGAGCACTAAAGTCCTTGTTCAGCATAGACACGCATATAAATATTTCGTTGGAAACTTTAGTCTGAATGTAATTGTAGGAAACAGATTTGAGTGTTCTGTAAGTTTTCTTTCTTCAGAATTTGCAGATGAACAAGTTAGGAAGGCAGAGATTGTCTGCTTTCTATTGACATTCATGCATCAGTTGCTGTGCAAATACTGGATTCTTTCCTGCTTAGATAATAAATCTATTCTTTATACTTGTTCTGTGTCTGTGTGCATGCATGTGTATTTGTATACGTGTCTTTGTGAACATTTGTATTGACATCTTTTCATCTAGGGAGCACAGCAGATACTCATCCTTGTCAAGTTGATTACACCCTGTGGTGGTGCCATACATTATAGAGCAAAGCCATAGTGTTTTCTTGGACATAATATTTAAGAGCAGATTACCAGACTTGTTTTGCATGACGACACAAGATGAATCCAAATTGTCAATGGTTTGGTGAGTGTATGAGTACAAACTGTGTGCTCCAGGTAAAGGCCTCCAGCACATTGTTGCTGTTGTTATACGTCGCCGAGTCGCCTTTGACTCATAGTGACCCTAGGTACAACAGCCCTAAAGTCTGCCCTATCCTGTGCCATTCTCACTATCCCTGACACCCCCAGCCCTATTATCCCAGTCACTGAATCAGTCCATCTATTTGAGGGTCTTCCTCTCCTGCACTGTCCCTCTACCTTCCCAAGCATGACGTCCCTCTCCAAGGACTGGCCCCTTCTTGCAACATGTCCAAAGTCTGTCAGATGAAGCTTCAGTATCCTTGCCTCCAAGGAGTAGCCTGGCTTCACCCTCTCCAGGATAAACCTGTTTGTTTTCCTAGCAGTCCATGCTATATTCAATACTCTTCTCCAACACCACAGCTTAAAGGCATCAATTCTCCTTCTATCATCCCTAGTCATTGTCCAGCTCTCTGATACATAGCAAGTTTTTGTAAAGACCATGGCATGTATCAGGTGCACCTTAGTCTCCAGACTGATATCCTTGCACTTCAGCACTTGAGAGAGGTTTCTAATCACAGACTTTCCCATCACAATACGTCTTTCAATTTCCTGGATGCTGGTGCCAAGAGTGTTGACTGTGGAGTTTCCCATTAGCACAATCAAATGTTCTGGGATTCCCCCATTCTTCTCAGAGTTAACCACAGTTTGTTATGATCCACACAGCTAAACACTTTTGCATAATCAAAGAAAGAAAGATAGACATTCTTCTGGTAGTCTTTGCTTTCAGCAAGATCCATCTAACATTAGCTACAATATCCCTAGTACCACTGCCCTGTCTAAACCCAGTGTGCACTTCTGGTAGTTCTCTGTTGATGTGCTGTTCCAGTTGTTTTTGGATAATCTTCAGCAAAATCTTGCTTGCATGTGATATTAATGATATTGTTCTATAATATCCACACTCTGTTGGGTCACCCTTCTTTGGAATGGAAACAAATATAGATCTCTTCCAGTCATTTGTCCAAGTGGTTGTTCTCCAGATTTCTTGGCACAACTTGGTGAGCACATCTAGGGCAGCATCTATTAGTTGAAATATGTCAATTGGTATACCATCAGTTCCTGTGGCTTTATTCTTAGTAAATTCTTTCAAAGCAGTCTGAACTTCTTCCCTCATTACCATAGGCTCTTGCTCATATGTTGTTTCACTAAATTCTTCTGTGTTTGCCAATTCCTTTTGGTATAATGACTCTGTATACTCTTTCCATCTTCTTTTAATACTTGGAGGATCACTCAATATTCTGCCCAAAGCATCCTTAAGTATTGCATCTCGAGCCTTGAATTTCCTCTTCAGTTCCTTGAGCTTAAGAAATGCTGAGTGAGTTCAGCCTCTTTGATTTTTTTTACCCCAGCTCTCTGCACATTTCATTATAATACTTTACTTTGTCTTAGCTCATAGCCTTTTGAAATCTCCTGTTCAGGTCCTTAATGTCTTGATTTTTTCCTTCTGCTTTGGCTTCTAGGAGCTCCAGTGCAATATTCAGAGTTTCTTCTGACATTCATTTTGGTCTTTTCTTCCTCCTCCGTCTTTGCAATGACCTTTTGTACTCTTTCTGGATGATGTTCTCGTTATCTGCCCACAACTCATCTGGTCGTTGCTCATTAGTATCCACGGCCTCAAACCTGTTCCTGAATTGGTTCTGTAATTCAGGTGCGATAGACTCAAGGTCATATTTTGGTTCCTGTGGACTTGATTTCACTCACCTTAGCTTCAGCCTAAACTTGCATATGAGTAGTTGGTGATCTGTTTCGCCTTCAGCACCAGGCCTGCTTTTCACAGCTGATACTGACCTTCTCCAGTGGTTCTTTTCACAGATGTACTCTATCTGATTCCTATGCATACCATCAGGTGAAATCCATGTCTATGGCCTGCATTTATGTTTCTTATAAAACCTATTCGCAACAAATTAATTGTTAATTGTGCAAAATTCTGTCATCCTCCAGCACATAGGAGGGGTTAAATTAAAGGACTGAAAAGTATCTAGTCAGTTCCACTTGACTGTCATACCTCTTTTCTTCAATGATGATACTGATGTCTGCAAGGTTAACTAGATTGTGATGACAGTATATCTTTTCCTCTCTCATAGATGACATGTTTTTGCTATTCTTAGGTTATAAATTGCATAGGAAGAGATTGTCCATCTTTCTTTTGAGGAGCTGCTAGTGTATTGGAGACTTCAGAGTGGCATGGTGTCTGAATGAGCAAGACAGCTCCCTAGGGATTTACATCCACAGAACCCCTATTCTGAGGGATTTAATGTGAAGGGGGAAAGGCCATCTGGCATTTTTAGTTTGATTGCTTTGAGGACCTCACTGGTGAAATACCACACTTATCACCTTCTAGAACACTCTCTACTGTTTGTATTTTCAATGATTTATTTATTATACCATTTGTGGTGTTGTTACCATCGAGTTGGAACCTACCCAGAGCTGACCCTCTGGCAGGTTTTCAGAGGTAGTTTATTGCACGGGAGGATATTGCCCATACTTATCTTGTAGAACAGCTGGTGGTCTTAAACCCTGTGCCTTCAGGATCTCAGCGCAGCTTCTTGCTACTAGGCCACCAGGTCTCCCTTCCCACCTTAGGTATCATGAATTCTTAAACTTTAAGCCAGATCATAAGAAATAAGGAAGATTTGATGCCTTTTAAATACATTGGCTAAGAATACTGGCAATACCCCAGGGACTGTTAGAAGCATGAATAAATTTGTCTTGAAACAAGTGCAGTCAGAATTCTTCTTGCAAGTGAGAACTTTGTTTCATATATTGACACGTGTGCCAAAGGCAGGGAAAACACTGATACTCATGGTTAACTCCACAATAAAGGATAGATCTTTCACTCTTTCTGTAAAATGCTGGTCTGTCTGATACTTCACTAAATCTGAACATTCAGATTAAGACATACTAGGAAGAAGGATTGGCCATCCGTTTCTGAAGTAGTAGGCCTCTGAAAACCCTATGTGGTTTTCAGTATGGACTGAGGCTCAATGTCAAGAAGACAAAGACTCTCACCACTGGACCAATTGGCAGCATCAGGATGGATGGTGAAGAGATTGGGATTGTTCACAACTTTAGATTGCTTGGCTCCACAGTCAACACTCTTGGCACTAGTAGCCAGGAAATTAAAAGACGTCTTGCGATGGGAAAGTCTGCTGTTAGGGACCTCTCCAAAGTACTGAAGAGCAATGGTGTCTCTCTGGAGACTAAGGTACTTCTGATAACATTTTCTTAGCAAACCCTTATTTTCCCTAAATTGGATTTACCAGTACAGAAATTAGTACTACCACATCTCTTTTTTGAGGGACACAATTCAATCCACAACAGTAGGATGTGAGCTTATTCATGCATTAAAGGCACAGGTCATTGATTAATCATTGTATCAACCACTTGGCCAACTGACTGGAAGAGATCTATATTTGTTCCCATTCCAAAGAAGGGTGATCCAGTTGAGTGTGGAAACTACAAAACAGTGTCAGTCATTTCACATGCAAGCAAGATTCTACTGAAGATTATCCAAAAACAATTAGAAAAGCACATCAGCAGAGAATTGCCAGAAGTCCAGGCTGGGTTTAGAAGGGGTTGTGGTACTAGGGATATTGTTGCTGATGTTAGATGGATCTTGGCTGAAAGCAGAGAATACCAGAAGAATGTCTATCTATGTTTCATTGATTATGCAAAGGCATTTGACTGTGTGGATCATAACAAACTGTGGCTGACTCTGAGAAGAATGGGAATCCCAGAACATTTAATTGTGCTAATGCGAAACCTGTACTTGGACCGAGAGGCAGTAGTCAGAACAGAGCAGGGTAACACTGCATGGTTCAAAATGGGGAAGGGTGTACGCCAGGGATGCACACCTTTTCTCCACACCTTTTCAACATGTATGCAGAGCAGATTATCCAAGAGGCTGGGCTCTATGAGGAGAATTGTGGCATCAGGATTGGTGGAAGATCTATAAACAATCTGCGTTATGCGGATGACACAACCCTGCTTGCTGAAACTGAGGAGGACCTCATGCACTTGCTGCGAAGGGTCAAGGACTGAAGCCTTCAGTATGGACTGAGGCTCAGTGTCAAGAAGACAAAGATTCTCACCACTGGACCAATTGGCAGTGTCAGGATGGATGGCGAAGTGATTGAGATTTTTCACAGCTTCAGTTTGCTCAGCTCCACAGTCAACACTCTTGGCACCAGCAGTCAGGAAATCACAAAGCGTATCGTGATGGGAAAGTCTGCTGTTAGGGACCTCTCTAAAGTACTCAGGAGCAACGGTGTCTCTCTGGAGACTAAGGTGCACCTGATACAGGCCATGGTCTTTGCAATCGCTTGTTATGCCTCAGAGAGTTGGACAATGACTACGGAGGACAGAAGGAGAGTGGATGCCTTTGAGCTGTGATGCTGGAGAAGAGTACTGAATGTACCATGGACTGCCAGGAAAACAAATTCATTTGGAGAGGATTAAACCAAGCTACTCCTTGGAGGCAAGGATTCTGGGGCTTCGTCTGACATACTTTGGACATGTTACCAGGAGGGACGGGTCCTTGGAGAGGGATATCATGCTTGGGAGGGTGGAGGGACGGTGCAGGAGGGGAAGACCCTCTATGAGATGGATTGATTCGGTGACTGGGGTAATCAGGATGGGTGTGTCAGAGGCAGTGCGGTTGGCGCAGGATAGAGCAGGGTTTAGGGCTGTTGTGCATAGGGTAGCCATGAGTCGCAAACGACTCGACAGCACATAACAACAATCAAACAATAAATTAACTACAAGTAATTCTTTAAGCACATGGAAGATGATACTCATACATACAAAAGAAAAAGCAATTCTATAAAGGTCATGGTCTTATTATTATTTTATATGTTTTAATATTACAGTATTGTCTTAAATTAACAGTCATATATATATGGCAGTGCGGTTGGCGCAGGATAGAGCAGGGTTTAGGGCTGTTGTGCATAGGGTCGCTATGAGTCGAAAACGTCTCGACGGCACATAACAACAACAACATATATACACATACACAATTATGTGCATATAGTTTATATTTTCATAAGTCTAGTAAAGTAGTTATCTTCCATGGAAAATACAAAAACTACTTATTAACTTAGAGAATCACTGCTAACAGCATTGATATACTCACTAGTTATTACTTATAAGGGATATGGGAATTGCAGTTTCAGTTAATAAGGTTTGGAAAAATGCATTGAAAACACAGTGTACACTGACTTGTTTGCAACGTCCTGGGGATAATGTTTCCTGCATTTTGAAAATCTAAGTTAGAGACTATTCAGAGTATGCTTACAGTAATAACAGATGGGATTGTTTATGGTTATTCACAGGACTCATTAGCAGATACCTATTACAACACACTTGATAACACTGATAATATCAATCATACAAATCTTTGTGTCTTAGATTTATAAATGACCTTTTAAAAAGAAGGAAATCTTGTGACCTATTGGGTAATGAGATGCAATGCCAACCCAAAAGCAGGAAGTTCAAAGGAGAGAGATGCACAATCTTCTCCCATATGATTTACAGCCTCTGAAAGCCTTCTGGGAGGTTAGCTATACTTAAGAGTCAATGGTAATGAGTTGTAAAATAATAGATTTATTAAGAAAGCATTCACATGCCACAAAATTCACCTTTTTTAAAATTATAGTAGTTTATTTATAAAAGTCAAATACATTGCTTTCCAAAACATATTTTCCAAATTTCCCTCATCCCCCCAACCTGTCAGATTGTACAAACCCATGATTAATCTCCTCTCCTTCTGCACGTCCTCATTCCTCTGTTTCCACCCCCCAATCCCGTTTTGGATCCTAATACTCATTCTACAATGATGGTTTTATACAATATTTGTCTTTGGGGGACTGAGTTAGTTCATTCAGCATAATGCTTTCCAGTTCCTCTCAAGTTAGGTAATAATTTACAAAATCATTGCTCCTGTGTGCTGCATAGTATTCCATTGTGTGAATGTACTATAATTTCTCAATCCATTCTTTTGTGGTTGGATATATGGGCTGTTTCTATGTTCTTACTCTGGTGAATAACGCTGCTATGAACATTGGTGTACAAGTCTCCATTTGTGCCTCAGTTCTCATTTCTTCAGAGTATATTACAAGCAGTGAAATAGCTGGGTCAAATGTAATTTCTATATGGGCAAAAAACATGGAAAGAATTTTCAGAAAGGAAGATATTCGAATGGAATGGCAAACAGACACATGAAGAAATGCTCAAAATCATTGTCAATAAAAGAGATTCCAATCAAACCCACAATGAAGTGCCAGCTCACTCCAGTAAGAGTGACAAAGTTTAATAGAGCAGCAAGTAATAAATGTTGGAAAGTATGTGATGAGAAAGGAACTCTTATACATTGTTGTTGGAATTGTAAAATGGTACAACCACTTTGGAAGGCAGTTTGGCGCTTCCTCAAAAATTCACCTCTTTTAATGTTTAAAATTTAGTGGGCTTTAGGATATTCACAGGATTTTGTTCACCATTAGTACTATTTAACATTTCCATCATTCTAGAAATAAATCCATCCCTACTCATGGTAACTGTCATCTTTTTTTCCCCACACAGACGAGTTCTTCCTATTTTTTTTTCAGTTAGAGATAATAGCAATATGATTTCTTTCCCCCCCTCCCCATTCATTCATTGTTGCACTTTTCTCTCCTCCCAACCCTCCCCCCCCAGGACACTCCCCTCTTTAAAAAGTAAAAGAAAAATTCTTTCATTGTTTTACAGTCCCTACCCCCAGGTCCACTCCACTATGCAGCCTTCACTCTGGACTCCTGTCCTGACAAAAATACATAATAACATATCCCTTCTAAACAGTTTTCTCCCTCATCTGTTTCAATGCAGTATATATTATTTATCCCATTTTTCTCAGTCTCACCCCAATCCGGATATCAGTCCTATTTTACAAAAGTGGCACCATGCAGTATTTGTCCTTTTGAGTCACTGTCATCTTACTTGAACTCCTCTTATCACTGTGAAACCATGAACCTATGATGTCTTTATAGAGATGCCTTCTCAGGACATTTCATGTAAGTGGGATCACATCACGTGTGGCCTTCTGAGTCTGACTACATTAACTTAGCAGAATCACAGTTCATCCATGTTGTACCACGTATCTGCACTTCTTTTGTTTGTATGGCAGAGTACTATTCCACTGTCTGGGTGTACCAGGTTAGTTCATCCATTTATCTGCTGATGGTATTTGGATTTCCATTTTGGCTATTGTGAATAGTACTTCTATGAATAGTTATATGCAAGTGTTTGTGTGAACATATGTTTTCAGTTCTACTGGGTATATACCTAGCAGCAGAAATGTTGGTTTATATGGTTACTCTGTGTTCGATAACTTGACAAGTCACCAAACATTTTTCCAGAGTATTGCCTCATAATCTCACTATAGGAGGCTCTTACTCTCTTCTTTGAGTTACTTCTTATACAATGGAAATTTATTACTTTCTTAATTAGAACAAAAAGTGTTACTTAAAATAATTTCGACCCCAATCTGTGGGCCACAGGCCTATTGCAATGAGGTTTTCATATTTTTGGTGTCATGGAATGAATTTCACTCTCCTAAAATACGTGACAACTGACTGGGTCATGATTTTCAGTAGTTATATAACAATGTATTCTTCCCCATGATGTGATCTGATGTGACAGCCCTGATTCAATGCAAGAGGCTTAGGATAGGAGGCAACACCCTCAAAGTAAATCAGCTCTGGTAGATGTAGGGAGACTTTCCATGGAGTGTGCCTCTATCACCTTTTATCCTACAAATATGAAAGAAAGAGACATCAGCAGAGAGAGAAGGATCAATTACTAACATGCTGAGAGGTGAGCATAACCTTTGGATCCAGGGGTTCCCCCAGAAGCGGGAAACAGAGATAGAAAGCCTTCTTCTAGCATCCAGACCATAAATTCAGACTTTTAGCCTCCTGCACTGTAAGAGAATTAACTTCTGTTTGTGCTGTTTCTGTCTTAGAACACTAGATAATGAGGACACTTAAGTCTGTAAATTGAACAAAGACCATGTCTCACATATAAAAACTGTGAGAGTCCTTGGAGGTCCAAACAGATAAGCGTTCAACTGCTAATCAAAGGTAGATGATGGTTAATACTCACCCAATGGTACTGAAGAATAAAGAGTATTGAATATCCCATGAACTTCCAAGAGAATAAACAGGTCTGTTCTGAAGAGAGTGCTCTTTGGAGGCAAACACGGTGAAACTCTGTCTCACGAACTTTGGGCATGTTGTCAGGAAAGGCCAGTCCTTGGAGAAGGGACCCATGCATGGAAAGGTAGATGGTCAGTGCAAGAGAAAAAGGTCTTTGACTAATGGATTGACACAGTGACACTGTGTCTGAAATGGTGAGGTTGGCTCAGGATAAGGTGAGGTCCCGAGCTACTGCTCATAGAGCTGTGTTTATAGGGTTGCTATGAGTCATAATCGACTCACAACACATAACTACAACAATCTGCTTCTGCAAACCTTACAACCTGAAAGATACATGGAACATAATTTTACTCTGAAACCCACCGAGCATCATGAGTAGGAATTGGATCAATTGCAACTGATATGTTTGTGTTTATTATGATCAAAGAGAAATTCTGTGTTGGTTAAAGAATTTTATTTAGGCAAAATGTTAAACCTATTTGGCAAGAGATGTGAACCAGATATTCTTCACAGGGTTTCTCTACGTAAGCTGGTGATTTGGATCCAGTATCCTCTCTATTGAACTTGTCATAAGATAAATTTGGACCTATAAGCAGGATTTTTAACTGATCAAATCCACTTAATACATAGATATTTTTCCCGTTGCTGTTATGATGCGTTCAAGCATTTCAAATATCTGCTTGAAATACGGTATACACATACAAGTCATCTCTGCATGAATACTTTGTCTATACAATAAGTTATATGTGTTCTTTTAACATTTATTGTGAAACTCAGTTTATCAGTCTTAACAGTAAATTAATGAGGCATTTGTTTAAGGTAAAAAATTTAATTTGGAATTAGCAAACTGAGTAATCAAGACAAATTATATTTAATGTGCTATTCTAAAAGATAAAAAAATCAATGCAAAGAGATTAGTAATTAATAAAATATCGAAATAAACAATAATGACAGGTCATTTTAGACCCTGAAAAAAAGAGAAAATTGGTAATTATTATCTCATTTCCATTGAAAATGCTGGCATTTTGTCCATACTCATTTTAACTTTAAAATATTGCACTGTCATTTCCTTTGATTAGAGAGATCTTTCAATCTCTGTAAGTAGAGTAGTATTTCATTTGCCTTACTCTAATGTGTGCCTTGACATGGACTGCACTTAAAATACTTTAAGTAAAAAGGCAATCTCCAGCTTCATTTGGAATGGAAAGAAGCCCCGAATAACAAAGCACTCCTTAAAAAATGTAAAAAGGTAGGAGGCATCTCACTCCCTGATTTAAAATCCTACTACACTGCCATGGTAGTTAAGACAGCATGGTACTGGTACAATGACAGACACATAGATCAATGGAATAGAACTGAGAACCAAAAATCAGCCCATCTATTTATGGTCAACTGATTTTTTACAAGGAGATAAAATCAGTTAGGTGAGGAAATGACAGCCTTTTTAACAAATGGTGTTGGTAAAATTGGAAAACTATCTGCAGAAGAATTAAACAAGATCCCCACCCCACTCTGTATACGAAAACCAACTCAAGGTGGATCATGGATCTAGGACTAGAACCAAGGACTATAAACTTCATTAAAGAAAAGCTTGGGAGCTCTGACCTATGACCCCCATCCGCCAGCTCTGAACTTTGGACTTAAAGAAAAGGGGGGGGGACCAACAAAAACAAAAATGAAACAAAAAACCACACAGAAGAACAAAAAAATATAGACCAAATTTATAGCATTTTTCAACATCACTTGAAAAAGTTGTCCAATATTGAAGATTTAGTTTCTTTAGACTACAAACTGCTCTTTGGCCCTACCACACTGGTCCCATCAACCTAAGCAAAAGGAAGGTACTGGACATCTTTATAGAGAAGTAGTGACATCAAACCAAGAACCAACTAACACCTTTGTTTTCAATAACTCTTCCACTTCAATGTCTCCAAAACAAGATATCTCCCCCCCAAAATGACACAGTA
>NW_006400303.1:133812-141243 GCF_000299155.1 Elephantulus edwardii
AGTGAGAAAACTGAGGATCATGTTATGTGTGAAGAACCTGAGTCATGACTTGGCTTGATTGGTATAATCGTACAGTGACTAATATGGAATTAATAGAGGAACTTCACTCCCATTCTTTCAACAAATCTGTAAATGATCCTCCCTTGTTATATATTTGCTAAAACTTTATATGACCAACTTGATTTCTACATTATATGTAATATTCCAACTTTTTCAACATTATCTTCTCTCCTGGTTTAACACCTTAATAAGGTGGTTGTCTCTCATGATTTTCTAGACACAAGTCTGTATGATGGAAGTCTCTACTTTCTAGGTTCCTGCTATGTGCTTGAGTTGCCCATGACTCATATCAACCCTGTGTACATAGTTCTGAACCCTGCTCTATCCCTGAGACAATCTCACCATCTCTGAGGCACCTATCCCTGTTTTCCCAGTTACTGTGTCTTCTGCTACTGTGTTATCCCTCCATACTTCCAAGCATGATGTCCGTCTCCGAGAGCTATAGTGCCTCCTGGCAGCATGCCCAAAGTATGTCAGATGGACCTTCAAAATCTTTGCCTCCAAGGAGTAACTTGGCTTCACCATCTCCCGGACAGACCTGTGTCTTCTCTAGGTAATCCATGATATGTTCAATGCACTTCTCTGCACCACAACTCTCCACAACTTTCTCCTGTCATCCTTGTTCATGACATAGCTTTCTGATAGTAGCAGATAGAGAATTTATATTAGGAGTAGTGCTTTCAGCCTAATTCCTTTTGTCTTCATTAGCTAGTGCTGCTTTACCAGATAAACTGACAAAGAATGGTTGTAACAAGCAGACATTTACTAACTGT
This sequence comes from Elephantulus edwardii, assembly GCF_000299155.1. Classification (NCBI taxonomy): domain Eukaryota; kingdom Metazoa; phylum Chordata; class Mammalia; order Macroscelidea; family Macroscelididae; genus Elephantulus; species Elephantulus edwardii. The sequence goes on from NW_006400303.1 coordinate 134,646, forward strand.
TTAGCAGGCCAGATGTCCAAATTCATAGGACATGAAGGGGAAGGATTTCTTTCACTGTCTGCTCTGGAGGAAGGTCTTTGTCTCTTCTGAGCTTCTTCTCCTGGACAATCATCATGTTGGCTCTACATCACTCTGCCCCATCTCACTTCTTTTGCTTGTTCATTTTTTATATCACAACAGAAAGTGATTTAAACATATCCTACACTAATCCTGTCCAACATAGTAGGAAAAACCCATTTATAAGTGAAATAAAAGTCAAAGTCATAAATGTTGGGATATATAACATTTATTTTAGGGGAGCATATTTCAACCCCTAGCTTTATAAAGAGATTAGGAGCTAAAATAGCATTTTAAAACAAATTTATAGTGTTTTTCAGGTAGATAGTAAGATCGACGAGGCAGAGCATTATGAACATTTTCAATGTGTTGAAATGTTTGCCAAGCTTATTGGAAGGACAGCACATTCACGAGTCTTATTGGCAGAGCAAATAGTGAGTGACATTCAGTGAGTGCTGTTTGCTCACTGATACTGCTGGAATGAGCTTACGTCACAGGTAGGGATGACTCTTTCTGGGCTGGTCAATAACTCATTTGTTTCTCTTGGATTTCTTATCACAGTGGAGTCAAATTTTCACCATCTTTAGCTCAAAGCTTTGGTAAAGTGTATGTGCAAAACAGAACAGAATGTTATTTTGATGTTTACTGTTGTTGTTGTTGTATACTGGCAAGTCAGAACCAGCCCATAGCTGACCCTTCAATGGCTTTTCTGAGGCAGTTAATCACATGTAAAGAAACTGTCCATCTTTCTCCCACGAAGCATCTAGTAAACTAGAACTGTGTACCTTTGGGTTGCCTGCAGAACTCCTTACATTTAGGCTAAGAGAGCTCTCTATTTATCTGTAATTATTTTGTACCAATTATCCCAAACTTATTCCTTCAGAATAGTTACAAAAATAATTGCTTAATACATTAAATTGGATCTTGTGTGAAAACAATGTATTCAAATTTTGTAAATAAACTAGTATAATTTAAAAAAGGATAAGATAAAATTGGGAAACATTTCATGCTAAATACTAGTGTTGGAGAGGTTTGTGCTCGGTAGTATGTGGAAATCTCTTAGAATCCTGCAGGAGAAAACAAAATCTTGTTTAACCCAGTCTTGACCAATTTTTATTATGAACCCTACTATTTCTTTTGGGGAAATTTACAGGTATGAAATAGCTATCAATTTCTTTTCTTCATAGTTTCTGTGAGTTAGGAATTTAGGGTGCACTCACTAGATAATTCTGATTTGAAGTCTCAGTCATTGAGGTCATTGAGTGCTGCTATAGCAGAGAACAGACAAGTGAATAACATTAATAAACAGAAGTTTGTTCTATCACATTTTGGCTTTGTTGTTTGGTGCCGTCAAGTTGAGTATGACTCATAACAACTCTATGAACAAAAGATATGAGCCCTGTCCTCTCCTGCACCATCCTCACACTTCCTGATTCACAAGGGCCCATTGCAGCAGTCACCGTGTCAATCCATCTGGTTGAGGGCCTTCCTCTCCACCAATCCTGTATCCTTCCCTGCATCATGTCCTTCTCAAGGAATAATAGCCCCTCCTAGCAACATACTCAAAGTGAATATGTGAGGCTAAGTCTCATCATTCCTGCCTCCAAAGAACACTACCACTACACTGTCTCTAAGATATATGATTGCTCTTTTGGCCATCTGTGAGATGATCAGTGCTCTTCTTCAAAACCACAGCTCAAAGGTGTCAATTCTTTTTCTCCATCCTTATTCACTGTCTAGCTCTCAGGTGCATATCAAGTGATCAGAAAGACTATGATCTGACTCAGATGCACCTTAGTCCTCAAACTGTTATTATTATTCCTAAATAATTTGGAGATATTCCTAACTGCTGATTTTCCCAGTGCAATGAGTCTCCTTATTTCCTAAGTGCTGGTACTAAGGGTAATAATTGTGGATTCAAGCAAGATGAAGCTGTTGACAGTTCCAATCTATTTTCTATCCGTCATGACTGTGCCGAGTGGTCCAGCAGTAAGAATCTTTGTTTTTCTGATATTGAGATGTAATTCATACTGAAGGCTGTATTCCTTGATCTTCTGCAACAAGTGCTTCAAGTCCTCATTTTCAGCAAGCAAGTTTGTGTCTTCTGCATAATGCAGGTTATTGATGAGTCTCCCTCCAATCCTGATGGCATGCTCCTCTTTGTAGAGCCAGGTTCTCAAACAATTTGCTCAGCATATAGATTGTAGAGAGACTACAACCCCGACACACTCCCTTCTCAATTTTAAACCACACAGTGTTTCCCTGCTCTGTTCATACAACAGCCTCCTAGTCCAGGAGTAGGTTCCACATAAGCACAATTAAATGCTCTGGGGTTCCCATTCTTCTCAATGTCAACCACAACTTGTTATGATTTACACAGTCAAATGCCTTTGCATCATCAATAAGGCATAAATACATATTCTTCTGGTAATCTTTACTTTCTGCCAGGAACCATTTGTCATCAGCAATGATATCCCTGGTACCACAGCCTCTTCAAAATCCTGCTTGAACTTTTGGCAGTTCGCTATCTATCTATTGTTCTAACCATTTCTGAATGATCTTCAGCAGTACTTTGCTAGTATGTAATATAAAAGTCATATTTTAGGAACCTGCAAATCCAAATTTAGCATGCTGGTTCTAGAGGAAGATATATTTCCGTTTGTTTCCTGGTTCTAGGAGTTTCTCCTAGTAAGAATCTGTGTCCAAAGGGCATGCTTCACTCCTGGCTCTTCTTGGTGATACTGAGATCCCTCCTCTCTATTCACTTATCTCCTTTTATCCCTTATATGGTAAAAAAGGTGGTGCAGGCCTCACCACAGAGACACTCTTCTCCTTACATCCAAGCCAGACTGACACCTGATTAAGGGTATTGCATCATATACTAATCTTTTTCCAGTTGATTCATCATCTTACATCATCCAGGCTTAGTGCATCTTTACATGCTGTTGTTGTCCTTAGGTGCTGTTGAGTTGACTATAACTCACAGCAACTTTATAATAGAAACTTTGTCCTATCTATGTCATAGAGACAGTGCAACCAAGCTGCTTCTGGGAGGCAAGGATTTTGAAGCTTTCGCTGACATACTTTGGACATGTTGCATGGAAGGACCAGCCCTCAGAGAAGGACATCATGCTCAGAAGGGTGGAGGGATGACACAGGGGAGGAAGATCTTGGATGAGATGGATTGATTATGTAACTGTGGTGATAGTTGTAGGTGTGTCAGAGACAATGAGGTAGGCTCACAGTAGAAGAAGGTTCAGAGCTGTTGTACATAGGGTTGCAATGAATTGCAAGTGTCTCAATGGCACATAACAACAATAACATACCATCACTACATAACTGCCTCTAACTTGGCCTCTTAAAGATCATAGAAGCTAGGATTTATGGTAAATAGACTAATTATATTAAGAATCATGTTGCTGCATATTTTTTGGGGGAGGCACAATTCAATCCATAATAAGATCTCGCATGGGGTTGGAGTTAGGTAGTAGCTGATGGTAGAACAGTAGGTGGCAGTAGCAGCTGGAAGCTGACTGGGTATCTCACTTCAAGTCTCCTTAGGGTTTATTCTTGTGTGCTTACTGTATAGGATGGTTGGATTGCCTGAAAGGGTGACTGCAGCAGGACAATAGGACTGCTACATGGTAACTCAGGATTCCAGAGCAAGTATTACTACAGACAAGGCAAATTTTATGATGTAACTTTAGAAGTCATTCATCCCTATTTTCACTGAGTTCTGTTGTGTACAAGTAGGTCATAAATCCACTTGCTTTCAGAAGTATTAAGTCCTATGTCTTAATGAAGGAATGTCAAGAGTCTAGATTATTCTAGATATTATCGCCAACATCTTTAAAATACACATTCAGGGACAGAATCTTCTTTTTCTGAAAGAACTATTCAGTGCTAGTTTTATGAAATATACTTTGGAATTTTTTTTTAGGAATTCTTCATAGAGTTGCCTTTAATTAGAAAGCATCTGGTTTCAAAAAAAGAAAAAGCCTTCACATCTACCAAATTGTGTAGAAGTCCAGAAATACAAATCATAAGGACTTATTTGATATAACTATGGGCTGGGTTAGGGAACTCTGGTGGACTAGTGATAAAGAGTCGTGCTGCCACCCCCAAAGCAAGCAGCTCAAATCCACCAGCTGCCCTACCAGAGAAAGACGAGAAATCTCTTCCTATATGTTATAGAGCCTCTGAAACCAGGAGGGTCAGCTTCTGAGCCTTATTTGAAAGCAAATGATGCCCTTTTGATCTTGTATGTATGATTGCTAATGAATGTCTTCTCATTATTTAACCATCATATTGTTGCGAGGTGGTTTTTTTTTCCCCTCTGTGGTTAAACTAAATTTGTGGAAAGGATGTTTTTAACAGAGGGTCTTGACATGGATTTTTACTAGAAATTAAAGGGAAAGTCTTATATTTAATAGTTCTACATGATGAGAGATATTTAAGAGGAAACAAATGGGTAGAATGGTAAAACCAAGCCAGGAAATATTATCACCCACAAATAGACCAACCTGTGGATCATATCCAACTGTGAAATTCTAGCAGAACTCTTAGCTTGCTGTATAAGTTTCTGTTTGCTGCTAAAACAAATTACCACAAAATTAGTGACTTAATCTATAATCTCACAATTCTAGAAATCAAGTTTGAAATTGATCTTACTGACCTAAAATCAGAACGCCAATAGTTTGTGTCCCTTCTAGAGGCTCTTGTAGAAACTAACTTTCTTGTCCTTTCAAACATCTAGTGGTTGCCTGTACTCCTTGTGATGGTTGTATTACACTGGCCTCCAGTGCATCTTATCATATATTCTTCTCTGATTCTCATCTCTTCAATTTCAAGACGCTTTGAGATTACATTAAACCCACTCAGATAATTAGGTTTATGTCCCCATTCCATGATCTTAGCTTAATCAGATGTTCAAAGACTCTTTTTCTTTTTTTGTAACATTCACAGGTCTCCTCTTTTATTTGGTACCACTTAGTAAGTTTCTGTTGTTACCTACCACCCTATATGTACTCCTCATTTCGACCTTATGAATAAGAGATCTGAACCCTGTTCTGGTCTGCTCCATCCTTATCATTCATGATACAATTGAGCTCATTGCTGCAGTCACTGTGTCACTCCATCTCATAGGAGGTCTTCCTCTCTATCACTGCTCACCACCTGTCCCAGCATGATGTCCCAAAGTATGTGAGATGAAGTTTCACCATCCTGTCCTCCAAGGAGCCCTATATTTGCACTTTCTCCAAGACATGTGACTATTTGTTCTTATTGTGGTCCATTCAGCAGTCTTCTCCAACACCACAAACCAAAGGCATCAGTTCTTCTCTTGTCATCCTTACTTACTGTCCAACTCTCAGATATAAATCAATTTGAAACAATCGCATAGTGATTTTGAATCACAAAGTGATTTATGTCCTGAATAAGGTCTTTAAACTGACATAAATTATCTTCAGGAGATTGGAAAGGTCCCTGACAGCATATTTTCTCAATGCTATATGCTTCCAGATGTCCTGACTGTGATTACCAACGATGTGATTGTAAAAGTAAGATAAAATTTTGAAAATGTCAATATTTTCTCTATCATGATATTGCCTTCTGGACAAGAGATAAGGATTTTTAGTTTTTTTAAATTATCTTTGAAAACGAATATTTTAATGGAGCTTTGTTGGCCTCGTGGCAAGAAGCCACACTGCAGTCTCAAAGGTACTGGGTTTGAATCCACCAGATGCTGCACTGGAGGAGAAGGAGGGGCAATCTCCTGTACCAGTTGGATCCAATTCAATAGTACACACACACACACACACACACACACACACACACACACATTCATTGCTTCATCATTTTCTCCCTTTCTCCCTTCCCTTTTTCTCTCCCAGTCCATTTTTCAATGTATCTCTTATTCTGGACCATTGTCTTACATGTAATACCTAAGCATACATTCCTTTTAAACATGTATTCTCCCTCATCTATTCTAATACAGTGTTCACTATCTATAAACTCTTTCCCTATTCTCCTCCAACCTCTCATGTCAGTCCTGCTTCATAACAGTGGTGTTATGCTGTATTTGTCCTTTTGAGACTGATGATGTGGACAAAATTGAAAAACCATTTGTAGAAAACTCAAGAAAGATCCACATCTCACACTGTACACAAAACCCAACTCAAGATGGACCAAGGACCTGGTGTTAAACCAAAGACTATAACCTTCACCAGAGAAAACTTGGAAGAACTCTAAAAGCCCTAATCCACAGTATTAAGAGTCTTCCAAACATAATAAAAAACCTACAACTGGGGAGAACAAAATGGATTATTGGTTGTTGTTGTTCTTATGTGCTGTCGAGTGGTTTGCGACTTACAGCGACCCTACGCACAACAGCCCTAAACCCTGCTCTATCCTGCGCCAACTGCACTGCCTCTGACACGCCCATCCCAATTACCCCAGTCACCGAATCAATCTATCTCATAGAGGGTCTTCCCCTCCTGTGCTGTCCCTCCACCCTCCCAAGCATGATGTCCCTCTCCAAGGA
>NW_006400303.1:144053-148116 GCF_000299155.1 Elephantulus edwardii
TGCCTAATATGTCAATATTTATGCGTTCCATTTCTTCCTTAACAATTTCTAATTTTCCTTCATTCATGGCTCTCACATTCCATGTTCCAGTCACTAGGGTCTGCTTACAACTGTTCCTCCTCCTTTGTATTTCCATACTTGATAGTTTTACCTAGGCTGCCCTTTCTGTTAGTCTGCGTGTGGATTATTGGTTCCTTTTAAAAATCAAATCCCTATGCACATCAAAATGCTGTATAAGTAGGGATTGGTGATAAATCTTCTCTGAATGCTTGGTAGAAGGTAGAATTAAGCTGTGATGCCTTCTGGTCCAGGATTTATTTATTTATTTTATTTGTATGTATGTATGTATGTATGTATGTAAATATGTATGTGGAGTCTTTTTATGACCTGCTCAATTTCTTCAAGTGTTTTACATCTGACCATGTCAATCTGGATAGGGCATATATTTCAAGAAATTTATCTATTTCCTCTAAATTTTCAAATTTATCAGAGTATAACTTTTCATAATATTCTAATATTATAAATTTAATTTCCTCTAGTTCTGCTGTGACATCAACTGTATCATTCCTTAATCAAATTATTTGTCTTCTCCTTTTTTCTTTTGTTGCATTTGTCAATAGTTTGTCAATTTTATTGACCATTTAAAAAAAATCAGTTCCTGGTCTTATACATTGTTGGTGGGATTGTAAACTTGTACAACCACTCTAGATTCTCACCACTAGACCAATTGGTAGCATCAGGATGGATGGTGAAGAGATTGAGATTGTTTACAGTATTAGTTTGCTTGGCTCCACCATCAACACTCTTGACACCAGAAGCCAGGAAATTAAAAGAAGTATTGCAATGGGAAACTCTGCTGTTAGGGACCTCTCCAAAGTACTAAAGAGCCATGGTGTCTCTCTGGAGACTAAGGTACTTCTGATACAGGCCATGGTCTTTGCAATCACTTGTTATGAATCAGAGAGTTGGACAATGACTAAGGAGGATAGAAGGAGAATTGATGCCTTTGAGATTTGGTGTTGGAGAAGAGTATTGAGGGTACCATCTTCAATAGTTTCATCCTGGAGAGGGTTAACCCGGGGTGCTCCTTGAAGACAAGGATTTTGAGGCTTCGTCTGACATATTTTGGACATGTTGTAAGAAGGGACTGGTCCTTGGAAAGGGACCTCATGCTTGGGAGGGTGGAGGGACAGCGTAGGAGGGAATACCTTCTATGAGGTGGATTGATTCAGTCACTGGGGTCATCAGGATGGGTGTATCAGAGACGGTGCGATTGACACAGGACAGAGCAGGGTTTAGGGCTGTTGTACATTGTGTCGCTATGAGTCACAAGCGACTCAACAGTACATAACAACAACAAAAATAACAACTCTGGAAAGCAGTTTGACATTTCCTCAAAAAGCTGAATATAGAAATTCATATGTCCCAACTATTCCATTGCTTGGAATAGATTCTTAGAAAATGAGAACTGAGGCAAAAACAGAGACTTGTATGCCAGTGTTCATAAGAGCTTTATTCACCATAGCAAGAAGATGGAAACAGCTCAAATGTCCCACCACAATGGAATGGATTGAGAAATTATGGTGCATTCACACAGTGGAATGCTATGCAGCATGTAGGAGCAATGATTTTGTAACTTATTTTGTAACTTGGGAGGGATTGGTTATGTTAAGTGAACTAACTCAGTCTCATAAGGACAAATACTCTATAAGACCTTTATTGTGGAATGTGTAGGAGATCCAAGTGGGGGAAGGGGAAGCAGAGAGGTGAAGATTTGCGGGGAGGGGTGGAGGGGAGGAGTTAATCATAAGGAAGCACAATTTTATGGGTGGAGGGAGTGGTGGGCAAAGGAAAAGGCAAAGATTCAGTGTGAAAATCAATGTATATGAAACTTTTTAGGTAAACCATTATAAAAAAAAATTCTTTAAAAAATATTGTGTAAGACCGTGATTGTAGAAATAGATTAACTAGTAAGACATGTATGAGGTTCTAAGGGGGGGGGGGGCGGGCAGCGGCAATGACCAGAGAGAGCGTGATTCACAGATAGGGTGGCACAACGTAATGAGTGGAAGAAAGGGTGGGTTAAGGAACTGGGTATATTAGTATAAAAGAAAAAGTTTGTATTAAAACAAACAAACAAAGACAGACAAAGAAGCCTCTCCTCCAACAGGGAAAACATATTTGGTAAAAACTTATCTGATAAAGAATTTATCTATAAAATTTACAGATTTTTGTTTCCCTGAAGTTGAGATTGAAAGCCTTTTTTAATATTTCTGTTGGTTTGCATAAAATTCATACACATTGTCTTTCATGCATTGTACATTGTGTTCTAAGCACTCGTTAATATATTCTATTTTATATAATGAATTATAATTATGCCTCTTATCACCCCATGTTTTCAAGTGCTCACTGAACCTTTCCTGTCCCTTCATCCCCCACCCACCCACTAGCTTCTGTTCCAGTGATTTCCCTCCTTCCGCTTTCTCTTTCGCCTTCACTCTATCCTCTTCCCTTTTTTAATATATATGCACACCTTACTGTTATCCTTCTGTTTTTACACTAATGGTCTTATACAGTACTGGTCCTTATGGAACGGAGTTCTTTTCATTCAACATAATGCTCTTTAAATTCTCCTATGTTGTGCAGTGTTTTTTAAAATCATTGTTCCTTAGTTTTGCATGTATTCCATTGTGTGAATGTACCATAATTATCAATCCATTCATTTATTGATAGGCATTTGTTTTGATTTCCTTGCTATTGTGTATAATGCTGTTATAAACATAAGTGTACATAGGTAAGCATAAGTCTTCATGTCTCAGTCATTATTTCTTTGGGGTATATTCCTAGGAATGGGATAATTGAATCATAGGATACTTTCAAGTCCAGCTTTTTGAGGAAATGCCAAACTGGAAGACTGCAGTCCTTCATTCTCTGCAGCAAGCACTTCAAATTCTCCCTTTTTTAGCAAGCAAACTTGTGATATTTGCATAATCTAGGTTGTTGATGAGTCTTCTTCCAATTCTGAAGTCATATTCTTCTTCATAAAGTCTCACTTCTCAGTGATTTGCTCAACATATGGACTGAATGGCTCTGGTGGCTTAGTGACAAGAAGCTGTGCTGCATTCTCAAAGGCTCATGGGTTGAGGCCACCAGCTTCTCCACAGGAGTAGGATGGGCAGTCTTTTCTCATGTGATTAACTGCTTCTGAAAACCTTCTGGAAGGTAGGCTATGGGTCAGTTCTGACTCAAAGCTATACATCAACAGGTTGAATAAGTAAGGAGAGAGGATGCATTCCTGATGCACACATTTCCTGATTTTAAACCATGTAGTGTTGCCTTACTCTGTTCGAAAAACAGATTCTTAGTCTAGGTATAGGTTTTCATGAAAGCATAATAACTTATTCTGGAATTTCCATTCTTCTCATTGGTATCTATAGTTTTTATAATCCACACTGTCAAAATGCTTTTGCAGTCAATAAAACACATATAGACATTCTTCTGATAATCTCAGCTTCCATCTAAAACCCATCTGACATCAGCAATGATATCCCTGATGCCATGCCCTCTTTATTTTATTTAAAAAATAATATTTTTACAATACCTGATTCATTTACAAAGTTTGAATACATGTTTCCCACAAAAGATCCTTTCCATTTGCTTCACCCCACCCACCCACTGAATTGTGCAACACTATAATTAACACCCTGCTGTCCTTCTCACCCCTCTATTTCCACCCTACCCCCTACCTTGGATCCTCATATTCATCCTACAATAATGGTTTTATACAGTATTTGTCCTTGTGGGATTGAGTTAATTCATTCAGCATAATGCTCTCCAGTCCCCCCCAGGTTAGGTAGTAATTTACAAAATGATTGCTCCTGTGTGGTGCGTAGTATTCCATTGTATGAATGTACCACAACTTCTCTTCTCTCTCTTTTCTTTTGTGAGTTTTGCTAGTGGAGTATCGATTTTGTTGACCTTTTCAAAGAACCAACTCCTAGTTTTGTTGATAGTTTCAATTGTTTTTCTGTTTTCTATTTCATTTATTTCTGCTCTTGTTTTT
>NW_006400303.1:150361-158551 GCF_000299155.1 Elephantulus edwardii
AGAGGCTGGTCCTTGGAGAAGGACATCATGCTTGGGAGGGTGGAGGGCAGGCTCAGGAGGGGAAGGCTCTCTAGGAGGTGGATTGATTCAGTGACTGGGGTAATCGGGATGAGTGTGTCGGAGACAATGAGATTGGCACAGGACAGAACAGAGTTTAGGGCTGTTGTACATAGGGTCGCTATGAGTTGCAAGCGACTCAACAGCACATAACAACAACAACATGAACAAATTCCATCTCTAACACCTGTCACTATTATTTCTGACTATTCAATTTTAAACTTTCAAAACTGTCAGGTTTCAAAAAAACAAAACAAAAAACTGTCTGGTTTCAATGGAAGAAAATTCCACCTGTCCAGCATACTGAGTCCTCCTCTGTCCTATGGGGTACTCTGAGTAGCAGTTGACTTGATGGGACACAGTGATAACATAATAGTTTTCTCACATATCTGCTTATGCATTCATATCTATTCATCACCCCAGCTTATTTTAAAATAAATGACAAAATGAGTTACAAAAATAAAGTATCATGCATCCCTACATATTTCAACACACATAGCATTACATTGTTTTCATTTAATAGTAAAGTTTATATTTTTAATAAAACACATACTTCATGAAATATACCATTTGTTGAATTTTGAGAAAGGTGTACATTTCTACAGCCCAGTCCTATCCAGATACAGATCCAATCACACGAGAAGGTTGCTTCATGTCCCTTATCACTCAATTCTCCACCCCCAGAGCCATTCCCCACAGGCAATTATCATGGAGCCAAAACACATGGAAAATGTTTTCAATTCTGTTATACTAAAGTATTTTCAATTAATTAAAACCTCTTCATAAAAATAATCTTAATGGGCTCTTACAGTTTTAAAGTGACTTTTGAGCTACTTCTTTCTCCTCATGTAATTTGATGTCATATGCAAGGAGGGGTGGTGATTTGGTAAAGGGCTGAAGAATCTAAATACTAACAGAAGAGATGTCATTGCTGCAGACATGTTATCCCTCCTCCTTTTGCAGGCTGCTGTAAATTGGAATTAACTGGCCCACAATGGAATTGGTTCATTTTTGCCCCTCCACCCATCAAATTGCACAACTTCATTATTAACACCCCACCCACTGCACATCCTCATTTCTTTGCTTTCAACCTCTCCCACACCCTTGCATACTCATTTCACAATAATGGTTTTATACAATATTTATCCTCGTGGGACTAAGTTTACTTGGTATAATGCTTTCCAGTCCCTCCCAAGTTAGGTAATATTTTACAAAATTGTTACTCCTGCGTGTTGCATAGTATTCTACTGTGTGACTGTACTATAATTTCTCAATCCATTCATTTGTGGTTGGACATTTGGGCTGTTTTCATGTTCTTGCAATGGTGAATAATGCTGCTATGAACATTGGTGTACAAATCTCTGTTTGTGTCTCAATTCTCATTTTCTCAGAATATGATCCAGGAAGTATCAAAAGAAGATGAAAGGAATACACAGAGTCACTGTATCAGAAGGAATTGGCTGACACAGAGGAATTTTATTAAATAACACATGAGCAAGAGCCTATGGTGATGAAGGAGGAAGTTCCAGCTGCTCTGAAGGAATTGGCAAAAAACAAGGCTCCAGGAGATGACAGCATACCAATTGACATGTTTCAACAAACAGACACTGCCCTGGATGTGCTCACTAAGTTGTGCCAAGAAATCTGGAGGACAGTCAGCTGGCCAACTGACTGGAAAATATCTACATTTGTTCCCATTTCAAAGAAAGGTGACCCAACAGAGTGCAGAAATTATAGAACAATATCATTAATATAACATGCAAGCAAGATTCTACTGAAAATTATCCAAAAACATTTGGAACAATATGTCAACAGAGAACTGCCAGAATGTGGAGGATGGATTTAGAAGAGGTTGTGGTACTAGGGATATTATAGAGGTTGTGGTACTAGGGATATTATAGCTAATGTTAGATGGATCTTGGCAGAAAGCAGAGAATACCAGAAGAATGTGTATCTGTGCTTCATTGACTATGCAAAGGCTTTTGACTGTGTGGATCACAACAAGCTATGACTGACTCTGAGAAGAAGGGGAATCCCAGAGCATTTGACTGTGCTAATGTGAAACCTTGGACCAAGAGGCAGTCATCAGAACAGAGCATGGTTCAAAATCAAGGAGGGGGTCCATCAGGGATGTATTTTGTCTCCATACCTTGTATGAGGAGGAATGTGGCATCAGGATTGGTGGAAGAATCAACAGCCTGCGTTATGAGGATGACACAACCTTGCTTGCTGAAACTGAGGAGGACCTGAAGTGCTTGCTGCAGAAGGTCAAGGACTTCAGCCTTCAACATGGATTGAAGTTCAACACCAAGAAAACAAAAATTCTCACCACTGGGCCAATTAGCAGCATCAGTATGGATGGTGAAGAGATTGAGATAGTTAACAGTTTTAGTTTACTTCACTCCACAGTCACCTCTTGGTAACAGCAGCCAGGAAATCAGGAGATGAATTGCATTGGGAAAGTCAGCTATGAGGGACCTCTCAAGAGTACTGAAGAGCAAATGACATCAGGCTGGAGACTAAGGTGCACCTGATCCAGGATATAGTCTTTGCAATTATGTGCTATGCATCAGAGAGTTGGACAGTGAATAGGGATGATAGAAAGATAATTGATGCCTTTGAGCTATGGTGCTGGAGAAGTGTGTTGAATATACCATGGACTGCTAGGAGAACAAACAGGTTTGTCCTGGAGAGGGTGAAGCCAGAATGCTCCTTGGAGTCAAGGATTTTGAAGCTTTGTCTGACACAGCTTGGGCATGTTGCAAGGAGGCACTGGTCCTTGGAGAGGGATATCATGTTTGGGAGAGTGGAGGGACAGTGCAGGAGAGGAAGACCCTTGATGAGATGGATTGATTCTGTGAGTGGAGTGGTGGGAATGAGTGTGTTTGAGACGGCGAGGTTGGCACAGGATAGAACAGCCTTTATGGCTCTTGTACATAGGATCACTATGAGTCACAAGAGACTCGATGGCACATAACAACAACAAACAACAACAACATATTCCTAGTAGTAGAATAGCTGGATCATATGTAATTTCTATGTTCAGCTTTTTGAGGCAGCGCCAAACTGCCTTTCAGAATGGTTGTACCATTTTATAATTCCACCAACAATGTGTAAGATTTCCTTTCTTGCCACATCCTTTTTAACATTTATTACTTGCTGCCCTGTTAAACTTCACCACTGTTCCTGGAGTGAGATGGTACCTCATTGTGGTTTTGATTTGTATCTCTCAAGTTGGTTTCCATGTTAAATTTTTAATCTCCTACCAGTTGCCATTGAATACAGCCTGTATTCAATGTATATATGTCAGAATAGAAATGTGCTTTGTGGTTTTCAAGGTTGATATTCTGGAGTTAGAGTGCTATCTTTACTTCTAAGTCAACTCTCAACAAACTTGAACTTGTAACCTATTGATTAGCAGTCAAACATATTAAATATTTGTAAAAATACAATTCCCTAGTCCTCTCCCAGCTTGGAAGCAAGAGTGGTATCTACTTCCGAAATAGCTTGCCTCCAGAAACTCTATGAACTTGGAGAAACAATGAAAGTTATACAAGTGTTCAGATCTTTCATTCATAGGGTCGCTATGAGTTGTCTATGACTCAACTGCACTTAGCAACAACAGTAGTCTCCCTAAAATGTCCTTTTAGTCACTATTCCCTGTTCTGAAGTGCAGCAGAAACATTTCTAATTCACACTCACATTTTTAAAATCACTCAGGAGCTGAATGTGACAAGTTGCTGAGGTCCTGGGCTCTCAGGGGACAGGATCCTGCTCCATGCAGGGCACCTTTGTTACAAATTGTTATTACTGGACATAAATTGATCTGGAGCCACAGATGTGAGTGTGAGGTCTCTGATAAAGGGAGCTTCAGTTAGTGCCCCAAACTTGACGTTGTAACGCCCAAATTAATTGATAACTTTAAAAAAAATGAGAGCTAGTACTTACTTTTATTATGTACTGGAGGGAGCTCTGCTGGCATACTGGTAAGAAGCTGTGCTGTAATCCCAAAGGCACACAATTTGAATCCACCAGTTGCTCAGCGGAAGAGGCTAAACAATCTCCTTTAGTGTGATTAACTGTCTCTGAAAACCCACTGGAAGGTCAGCTATGGCTTGGTTCCAATTCACAGCACAGGAAAACAACAATAACTATATACTAAGCACTGTTCTAAGTTATACCTTCTGTGAATTTTTAGTCCCCAGAACAAGCATATGAAGTAATTATGTTTAATTATTTTCATTATTTGTAAAGAGAAAATATGGTACAGTAAAGTCAAGAAATTTGCCTAAATTCACACATCTAGTAAAGAATAGAGGGACCTCTGGTGGGTAGTACTGAAGGATTTGCACAGCTAACTCAAAGGCAATTCAAACCCACCAGAAACTCCACAGGAGAATTATGTTGAACAGTTTTCTCCAATGTGATTTATAGTACCCAAAGCCCCCAGTGAAGGATTAGTTAGGAGTTGGTTCCAACATAAAGGAGGAGGACAGGTAAGAGAGAGAGAGAGAGAAACAGAGTTGGGGGTGGGGGTGTGTGTGGAGAAAGAGAAAACCTTTGTGGGAAACATGGCAGTGAGATTTCAGAATCTGATTACTTTTTATTGTACATTTGTTTTCTGCAGAAATAAAATAGAATGTTAGCTCACCGAGGGTGTTTTATTTTTTCCTTAATTTAATATTGACCATAATAGAACAATGATTTTTATGGAAGCAGATTGATGGTCTCAATTAAGAAGCAAGGGTATCTGCTTGTGGGTGGAGCATATTCTACGGTTAGGATCAGAGAGTCTTCTCTAAGAGTCCAGTTGTTGTTATTGTTCTATAACATCAAGTCAAAACTGACTCATAATTGACCCTTTGACAGGTTTTCAGAGACAGTAAATCATACTGGTGGAAAGTGCCCATATTTCTTCTTGGATTGCTTGTAGATTCGAATAGTCTTTGGGTTGGTTGCACAAATTCTTATCACAAAGTCACCAGAGCACCTATCTCCCAATGCCAGAAAGTGAATGCTTTATGTTTTGTGGGCTCTGTAGTCTCTGTCATAACTATTCAATTCTGTCTTTGTAGCACTTACTGGCAATATGTAAAGCAACAAGCATAGATGTGCTCCTACAACATTTTATTTATAAAATCATATACATATAATAAATATCATACATATGATATATTTTTTCTAGATACAACTGGAAATATAATGTTGTGAGTGACAGGATAATATCCAAACACTACAAGAAAATTTGTTAACACTCCTATCATTCAAATATATGCACCAAACCAGAGTCAAAGAGGAGAAAACTGAAGATTTTTGCCAACTTTTGGGGTTTGAAATAGAAAATGCAACCAGGGTGTAATAATAATAATAATATTAATAAAGTGTTACTGGGATGCAAAAGTTGGGGACAATGAAGAAGGGTTAGTAGTTTGAAAATATGGATTTGGTGACAAAAATGAGGTTGGAGATAGAATAATAGAATTTTGTACAATCAATGATTTATTCATTGCAAATGCCTTTTAAGAAAAGCACAAATGGCAACTATAGACATGGACCCCACTTGATGATTTACCCAGGAATTATTGCAAATGCCTTTTATGAAAAGCACAAATGGCAACTATAGACATGGACCCCACTTGATGATTTACTCAGGAATTACACTGAGTATATCTGTGTAAAGAATCACTAGATAAGCTCAATATCAGTTGTGAAACTAGGCCAGATACTGATTGTGGAACAGATCATCAACTACTCATGTACAAGTTCAAGCTGAAACGAAAAAAAATTAAATAAAATACACAAGAACCAAAATTTGACCTTGAGTAACTCCCACCTGAATTTAAAAACCATCTCAGGAACAGATTTGAGGCCTTCAATACTATTGAACGAAAACCAGATGATCTGTCGGAGGATATTAAGAATATCAACCAGAAAGAATGCAAAAAGTCATTACAAAGACAGAGGAGAAAGAAAAGGCTGAGATTGGGAGCTCTGGTGGCCTAGTGGCAAAGAGCTGCAACTGCAATCCCAGAAGCACACGGTTCGAATCCACCAGATGCTCTGCCGGGGAAGGAGGGACAATCTCCTCCTGTACCAGTCAGATCTGATTTGACGGTACACGCACACGAAAATAATAAAATAATAAAAAAAAGAGTTTATCAAAAGAAAAGGTTGAGATGAATATCAGAAGAGACTCCTCTGAATATTGCACTAGATGCCTTATATCTAAAGCAAAGGGAAGAAATCAGGAACTTAGTTAGCTTAACAGAAGATTTCAAAGGCAACTCAGGAAGACAAAGCAAAGTGTTATAATGAAATGTGCAAAGACCTAGGGTCAGAAAAGCAAAACGATGGACTTGCTCAACATTTCTTAATCTAACTGAAGAACTGAAAAACAAATTCAAGTCCTGAGTGGCAATATTTAAGGATGTTATGGGCAGAATATTGAATGAAAATGGAAGTGTCAAAAGAAGATGGAGGAAGTACACGAGAGTCACTGTACCAAAAAGAATTGGCTGACACAGAAGAATTCATGAAACACCATATGATCAAGAGGCAAGGTGATGAAAGGGGAAGTTCAAGCTGCTCTGAAGAAATTGGAAACACACACACACACACAGAGAGAGAGAGAGAGAGAGAGAGAAAGGGAGGGAGAGAGAGAAATTGGAAACACAAGGCCCCAGGAGTTTGTGGAATATCAGTTAACATATTTCAACAAACTGATGCTGCCCTTGATGTGCTTACCAGATTGTTCCAAGAAATCTGGAGGACAACTACCTGGCCAACTGACTGGAAGAGATCTATTTGTAGGCATTGTCATTGTTGTTAAGTGCCGTCAAGTCGTAGGTGACTCATAGTGACCTTATAAACGAAAGTCCTCAACACTTGCATGACTTTCATCCTTTCTCCAGGTTCATAGGGTTTCCAGAGGCAAGCTATTTATGGAATTGGATGCCACTCCTGCTTTAAAAAAAAAGTGATCCAACAGAGTGTTGAAATTATCAAACAATATCACTAATCCATTGTTGTTGTCAATAAGTGTAATAGAGTTGAGTATGACTTATGGTGACCCTATCAAAAAAAGACTTGAAGCTTATTCTGTAACTATCATTATTTTTCTATGTTCATAGAGTTTCCAGAGGAATATGGTTTAGGAAGTGGATGTCACCCCTCCTTCCAAATCTGAATCAATCTGAGAGCTCCACCAAGCACTGTCTATGATGGGTAATCATTATTGTTTTTGACACACCTATGGCACAGCATTCAGCATCACAGAACCCCCTAGTTACTTCATTACAGCTAATAGACAACTGCTGTACCACTTAAAAGAATGTTCATCCCAGAATCAATTAACACTAAGCCCGAGGGCCACAGGCTTGAGGGTCCTACTGCTTTTTAAATACAGGCATGCCCACCAGTGCTGGTTGACTGTAAACTGAAAGACTTCCAGCTCACAGCTCATTGTTAGCTAAATCTGGCAAGTCCAATAAGCAGACACTTGAGTGTGGACCAAAAAAACTAAAACCAACCAAACTTTCCATACCCGACCCTCATCAAAATGCAAGAAACCATCTTCCAGAATCCAGCCTCTTAACAGGAGCCTCCAAGCTCCCTACGCAACCATGTTGTTATTGTTGTTATGTGCCATCGAGTTGTCCGTGACTCCTAGCAACCTTACGTACAACATCCCTAAACCATGTTTTATCCTGTGTCAAAGCATCTCTGACACACTTACCCCCAATACCCCAGTCACTGAATCAATCCATCTCATAGAGGATCTTCCTCTCCTGCACTATCCCTCCACCCTCCCAAGCATGATATCCCTCTTCAAGGACTGGTCCCTCCTTGCAATATGTCCAAAGTATGTCAGATGAAGCCCCAGAATCCTTGCCCCCAACGAGCAGCCTGGTATAACCCTCTCAAGGATGAACCTGTTCATTCTCTTAGAAGTCCTCTTCACCAACACTACAGCTCAAAGGCAACAATTCTCCTTTTATCATCCCTACTCATTATGTACAAGTTTTAATGCGAAATTTATACTTGGACCAGGAGGCAGTCTCAGAACAGAGCAAGGGAACACTGTATGGTTCAAAATTGAGAAGGGCGTACACCAGGGATGCATCCTATCTCCAT
>NW_006400303.1:159366-166642 GCF_000299155.1 Elephantulus edwardii
GTTTAGGGCTGTTGTACATAGGGTCGCTATGAGTCGCAAGCGACTCGACGGCACATAACAACAATAACAACAATAGTCATTGTCCAGCTCTCTGACACATAGCAAGTGATTGCGAAGACCATGGCCTGAATCAGGTTCACCTTGGACTCCAGACTGACATCTTTGCTCTTCAGTACTTTGGGGAGGTCTCTAACAGCAGACTTTCCTATTGCAATACGTCTTTTAATTTCCTGGCTGCTGGTGCCAACAGTGTTGAATGTGGAGCCAAGCAGATGTTAACAATCTCAATCTCTTCACCATCTATCATGATGCCGTCAATCAGCCCAGTGGTGAGAATCTTTGTTTTCTTGATATTGAGCCTCAATCCATATTAAAGGCTGAAATCGACCTTCTGCAGTAAGTGCTTCAATCCTCCTAAGTTTCAACAAGCATGATTGTGTCATCCGCATCACAAACATACACAAGCAAAATCCTGCTGAAGAGTATCCTAAAACAACACAAACCACATATTGGCAGAGAACTGCTAGAAGTGCAAAATGGCTTTAGAAGAGGCACTGACACATCATAGCCAATGTCAGATGGATTTTGACTGAAAGCAGAGAGGAAAGTTTATTTGTTTCATTGACTGGGCAAAGTCATTTGACTGTGGATCAAAACTAATTGTGGCTAACATTGAGAATAATGAAAGGGAATCTGAGCACTTGATTATGTTCATGTGAAACCTATATCTGGACCAGGGAATAGTCATCAGAACAGATGAAGAAAACATTTATTTTTGTTGTTAGGTGCCATCAAGTCAAGTATGACTCATCATGATACTGTGAACAAAATATCTGAAGTCTGTTCTGTCCTGCACCATTCTCATACTTCCTGACACACAGGAGCCCATTGAGGCAGTCACTGCATCAATCCAGGTGGTTAAGGGTCTTCCAACCCTCCACCCTTCCCAGCATCATGTCCTTCTCCAAAGAATAGCTCCTCCAAGCAACATGCCCCAAGTATATGAGGTGAAGAGTCATTATTCTTGCCCTCTCCAACACATATTTGTTCTTTAGGCTGTTCATGGGATGTTCAGTGCTTTTATCCAGACCACAGCTCAAAGGCATCAATTATTCTTCTGTCGTCCTTATTCATTGTCCAGCTCTCAAATACATAGCAAGTGATTGGAAAGACTATGGCCTGAATCAGATGCATCTTAGTCCTCAAACTGACATGATTATTCCTCAATAATGTGGAGATTTTCTCAGAGCAATGTGTCTCCTTATTTCCTCACTACTGGTACTAATGGTGTTAATTGTGGAAGCTGCATTGAAGGCATTGGCAAAAAAATAAAACCCCAAAACTCCAAAGGTGACTTGTTTCAATTAACAGATGTGGCCTTGGAGGTGTTAACCAGTCTATACCAGGAAATTTGTAGGATAGCTGTCTAGACAAAGGTTTTGTTCCCATCCCCAAGAAATGTGATCCAACTAAATGTGGAACCTATCAAACAATATCGTTAATATCGCATGCAAGCAAAATACTGCTAATCATTCAAAACCAGCTAAAACAATACATAGATAGGGAACTGCCAGAAGTTCGAGCAGGATTTAGATGAGGCTGTGCCAACAGGGACATCATTGCTGATGTCACATGGATCCTGGCTGAAAGTAAATAATATCAGAAGAATGTCTATTTGTGCTTTATTGGCTATGCAAAGGCATTTGACTATGTGGATCATAACAAGTAGGGCCTGACATTGAAGAATGAGAGTCCCAGAGCACTTAATTGTGCTCATGTGAAACCTATACCTGGGCCAGGAGGTTATTCTGTGAACAGAGCAGGGGATCACTGAATGGTTTAAATTGAAGAAGGGAGTGTGTGACAGTCGTATTCTTTCTCCATATGTATTTAGTCTATACTCTAGCAAATTATTTGAGAAGCTGGACTCTATGAAGAGGAATGTGGTATCAGGATTGGAGGGAGAAACAGCAACAACTTGTGTTATGCAGATTATGCAACCTTGCTTGCTGAAAGTGAGGAGGACCTGAAGTACTCGTTGTAGAAGGAAACACTGTGTATTCAAAATCGGGAAAGAAGTGTGTAAGCAATGTGTCCTGTTTCTATATTTTCACTGTATATGCAGATTAGATCATTTGTGAGGCAAGACTTTATGAGGAGGAGTGTAGCATCAGGATTGGAAGAAGGCTCATCAACAACCTGCATTATGCAGATGACACAACCTTGCTTGCCGAAACTGGAGAGGACCTGACCCGTTTGCTGCAGAAGGTTAAGAATTGCAGCCTTCGATATGATTGAAGCCCAAAGATTCTAACCACTTTGGTTAGTATGTGTTCAATGAACAGTAGTTTGTTTTATTCCAGCCTATTATGGACTATCTCCATCTATGAAAGGCTGTAGTGCATACTGTTTATTTCTTTGTGTTTCCTTAAAGCTCCTTTCCTTAACTTTTAATGCAAGAATGTCCTTTGCACTTGCTGAATGTGGCATAAGAAAAGAAATAATTTGGGGAAACACCATGATCAAACACTGGTGAATTGCATAATCACACACCAAAGAAATTAGCCCTCTGATTAAAACGACAATAGCTAGCTAATAGAAATTCCGCCAAATTGAATTTTGATTGGCAAAGTATACAAGTAAAGGAAGAAGACCAACCTTTCTAAAATTGGCCGTCAGGTTGTTGTTTTTCTAAGTTATAGCAAGTCTTTTCAATTTCTGTCCTTTAACAATTTTGACAAAAGACAACATTAAAGATAAAGCTGGAAATTAGTCTTGGTGGGGAAATTTCAAAATAATGTTTGCTTGCCTCCGGTTCAAATCTTCCTACCCTCTTGTCAATGC
This sequence comes from Elephantulus edwardii, assembly GCF_000299155.1. NCBI lineage: Eukaryota > Metazoa > Chordata > Mammalia > Macroscelidea > Macroscelididae > Elephantulus > Elephantulus edwardii. Next base: position 162,211 of record NW_006400303.1, read on the forward strand.
TTTTGCTTTTAATGTATAGCATTGTTTAAGCTATTGTCCAATACTGTCACAACAATTTTTATCTGTTTTTTTAAAGTATTTGTCTACATTATTGAAAATTTGACATCAATATAATTTCAATGATTGGGAAATGTTTTAATTATTTCTCAAATTTTGACCACTTAAAATATTCTTAAGAATTTAAAGTAAATTCTGCCCCAGTGATCCATCTTCTTACATGAAGCTTTCTTCACTCACTTTGTGATCATATACTCTGGTCTGTTGGTGGCTGCCTGATGGCCTTGTTTTGAGAGACTTGAGCTTGTTTTGAGAACTGAGCTGCTGATCTAAAGGCAGCACCACTCTGTTGGTTCGAATTTTTCTTCTGTCATCCTTAGTAATTGTCCAGCTCATTGTCTCAAGATGTAATTATAAAGACCATGGCTTGGATCAGGCATATCCTAGTCTCTAGACTTAGGTCATTGCTCCTCAGCACTCTGCAGAGCTCCCTGATGGCAGAATTCCCCAGTGCAATTTGCTTTCTTATTTCCTGACTGCTGATGCCAAAAATGTTGATTGTGGAACAGAGCAGGCTGTAATTGTTAACAACTTCAATCTCTTCTCCATCCATCATGGTGCTGCCAACTGGCCCACTGGTGAGAATCTTTGTTTTCTTGATGTTAAGCTTCAATCCATATTGAAGACTACAGTCCTTGACATCCTGCAGCAAGCACTTCAAGTCCTCCTCAGTTTCGGCAGGCAAGGTTGTATCATCTGCATAGTGCAAGTTGTTGACAAGTGTTTCTCCAGTTCTAATGCCACACTCCTCATAATGTCCAGCCTCTCAAGTGATCTGATCCACAAATATATTTAAAAGATATGGACACAGGATGAATTCCTGATGAACTCTTTGTCTACTTTTGAACCATGCAGCAATTCCTTGTTCTGTTCTGACAACTGCCTCTGTTTTGCATGAGCACAATCAAATATTCTGGAATTCTCAGTCTTCTCAAGGTCAGCTACAATTAGCTGTGATCTACACAGTCGAATGCCTTTGCATAGTCAATGAAGCACAGATAGCTATCCCTCTGGTACTCTTTGCTTTCTGCCAAGATCCATCCGACATTGGTGTTATGGTCTTTAGTGCCACAGCCTCTTTTAAATCCAGTTTGTATTGCTGGTAGTGCTCTTTTAATACACTGTTCAGTAATTTTTAAATAATCTTCAGCAGGTATTTTCTTGTGTTGTAATAGTGACATTGTTCAATAATTCCCACATTCTGTTGGATCACCTTTTTGTGATAGCATTAAATATGGACCTCTTCCAGTCAGTTGTCCAGGTAGTTGCCCTCCAGATTTATTGGCACAGCTTGGCGAGCACATACACCCAGGGCATCATCCGTTCATTAGAATATGTCATTTGGTATTCCTTCAACACCTAGGGTTTTATTTTTTTTCCAAGTCCTTCAGAGCAGCTTGCACTTTCTCCTTCATCACCATTGCCTGTTTGATCATAAGTTGTTTCTTGAAGTTCTACTTTGTCACCCTATTCTTTTTGGTACAGTGATTCTGTATACTCCTTCCATGCTTCCTGGATCATTCAATATTCTACCCATTGCATCCTTAAGTATTGCAACTTGAGGGTTGAATTTGTTCTTCAGTTCCTTCAGTTTAAGAAATATTGAGTGAGCTTGGCCCTTTTGATTTTCAGACTCCAGTTCTTTGCACATTTCATTATAATACTTTGCTTTGTCTTCCCAAGCTGCCCTTTGAAATCTTCTGTTCAGATTCACAACTTCTTGATTTCTTCTCTTTGCTTTGGCTTTTTAGTGCTCTAGTGCAATATTCAGAGTCTCTTCTGACATTCATTTTGGTCTTTTCTTCTTCCTCCTCTGTTTTTATGATGACCTTTTGCATTCTTCATGGATAATATTCTTGATATCCTCCTACAGCTCATCCAGTCTTCTCTCATTAGTGTTCAAAGCCTAAAACCTGTTCCTGAGATGGTTTTTAAATTCAGGTGGGATAGACTCAGGGTCAAACATAGTTCCTGTGGATTTGATGTAATCTTTTTTAGCTTTAGTTTGAACTTACATATGAGTGATTGATGGTCTGTTCCACAATCAGCACCTGGCCTACTTTTCACATCTGGTAATGAGCTTCTCCAAAGATTCTTTCCATGGATGTAATCAGTCTGATTCCTGTGGATACCATCAGGTGAAATCCATGTGTATAGTCTCTCTTTATGTTTCTTATACAAGGTATTTGCAGTGAATAAGTCATTGTTCATACAGAACCCTATCATTCTATCTCCAGCCTAATATCTGTCACCAAGTTCATGTTTTCCAACCTTTCTTCCCTATTCCCAAATTTTGCATTCCAGTCATCCATCCTTATTAATGTTTAAATGCATGTTCAGTTGATTTCTGACTGCAAAAGTTGGTAGAAATCTATTTCCTCCTCTTTGGCCCTGGTTGTTGGTGCATAAATTTGAAGGATAGTGGTATTCACTGGACTTCCTTGTATGCATATGGATATTATTCTGGCATTATATTTCAAGATGGATATAGAAAGGACTATATTAACTATGAAAGTGATCACATTTACCCCCACCTTTTCATCTCTGGCAAAGTAGAGCATAGTCTGTCTCAAAATGTCCCATGCCAGCCTATCTCATTTCATCAGTACCTAGTATGCCAATATTTATATGTTCCATTTCTTTCTTGACTGCTAGGAGAACAAACAGGTTTGTACTGGAGAGGATGAAGCCAGAATGTTCCCTGGAGTCAAGGATTCTGAAGCTTCGACTGACATATTTGGGGCATGTTGCAAGGAGGGACTGGTCCTTGTAGAGGGACATCATGTTTGGCAGAGTGGAGGGGCGGCGAAGGAGAGGAAGACTTTTGATGAGATGGATCAATTCTATGACTGGAGAGGTGGGAATTAAGTGTGTTTGAGATGGCTAGGTTGGCACAGGATAGAAGAGCATATAGAGCTCTTGTACATAGGGTTGCTATGAGTCACAAGCGACTTGATGGCACATAACAACAACAACAATTTCTTTCTTAACAATGTCCAATTTTCCTATATTCATCCTCACATTCCATGGTACAATTACTAATGTCTGCTTATGACTGTTCCTCCTCCTTTGTGTTTCCATATTTGAGGGTGCCATATCTGCTAGTCTACGCTAAGTGTGCTCTATTGTACACAGGGGTTTTGAAGGCCTGTTATTTTAGAACTTCATGGTCAATCCTTCTTCCTGGTCTGTCTTAATTGGAGTATTCAGCTTTGAAACGGAATCTTACAGCCAAGAATTTTACAGAAAGGAGCAGATAAAAGACATCTCCCAATTTTAGAAATAACCAATAGATTCAGTGCCGCTCCTCAGCCTTGGCACCTGTGTCTTGACTCACCCTTTTCCCTACTCCACCAGCATCCCCTTCCACTCTTTCCTACCCCATTCAACAGCTCTCTACCCCTATCTATCCAGCACTTGACATGATGGTTTAGGTCTCATCTCACTTCTGTGATGCCTAACACCTCATACTACTACCAGTCTCTTACGCTGCGGCCAGTCTTTCTTGAGTTTAGGAGTCCAAATTCCAGGTACTTGATTTAGGGAGGTGTTTCTCAGACAGGTCTAAGGAAAAGTCCTTTGCCATAAGCTTCTGCTCCAGTACTGACTTCTTGTGACTTAGTGCCTCTTCTCTTCCATTTGAAGCAACTGCTGTCACAGTAGGATAATTTCTCAGGAGACGGTGATGTCTTCTCTAGATCTGGTATACAAGTGTCATTTTCCAGTAGAATTCTGGGAATAGGGGCATTTTTCCAACCGCTCACTTAACTCATTCTTTTTCAGTCAGAACTGACTCAGAGCTGACCCTCCCGTGGTTTTTCTGAGACTGTAAATCACAGAGGATGAGACTGTCCTTCTCTGTCCCTCAAAGCCATTGATAGATTTGAACCACCAGAAATACTTGACCCACCTTTATCTTAACAGCACAACTCCCTACAGACATTTGATTCATAACTCATAACTTTTTATAATTAGATATCAGATTGTAATATATATATAACCCCATATATTTGCTGAAAATTGATTGTTTAAATGCATCAAGATAATTGAATAATTTATTATAAAAGCAATGTGATTTTTAAAAATTAGAACATATGGAAGTTGTGGAGTTAGGAACCAAAACATGCTAACTCTTTTCTTCAGTTCAAAAATATTTTGTTTCTATAGTTGGAAAACATGGACTCGGTGACAGAAATGGCGTTGGAGAGAGAATGATTGAATTTTGCACAATCAATGACTTATTCATAGCAAATAAATTTTTTAAGAGGCATAAATGCAGGTTATATACCTGGATTTCACCTGATGGTATGCATAGGAATCAGATTGATTACATATGTGGAAAGAACCACTGGAGAAGCTCAATATCAGCTGTGAA
>NW_006400303.1:168675-179901 GCF_000299155.1 Elephantulus edwardii
TTGGGATGGGAGTGTCAGAGACAGTGCGATAGGCACAGGACAGAGCGGAGTTTAGGGCTGTTGTACATAGGGTCGCTATGAGTCGCAGGCAACTCGATGGCACATAACAACAACAACATATTTGTAAAATTATTTTTTCCCAAAATCATATACTTAACAAGGTACTTTATCTTTTGTTGTTGTTTTCAATAAGTTTTGGCTGCTTTTAAATTTTTTCATGCTTTGGCTGCTCATTTTTTTGATACTGGGAAAGAGACCACATTATAGCTACCATCTGTAAAGTCCTTACTCACTTTATTTTAATGACTTTTGTTGTTGCTATGTGCCATTGAGTGGATTACAACTTATAGAAACCCTATGAACAACAGATCTGGACCCTGCCTTATTCTGTGCTATCTTCACCATCTCTGATATATTTAAGCCTATAGTTACAGACATGATGTTAAACCATCTTGTTGAGGTCCCTCCTGTCTTATGATAACCCTTGACCTTTCTGAGCATGATATCCTTTCCCAAGGACTGGTCCCACCTAATAACATGTCCAAAATATGTGAGGTGACTAGTGTATAGATTCCACATAACTATTTGAACTGGGTCAGTTTTCTAATACTATTTGATGCATAGTGTTAGAAAGGTATGCTAAATAGTATACCATAGATTTGAGATATTTATCAGTGCATTGTTCTCCCTTATCGGAATATATGTACTGACTTGTGAGTTGCCGTGTAATAGTTGATCCAGACTCATTGCAACCCACTTGTGCAGAGTAGAATTGCTCCATAACATTGTCAAGGCTGTGACCATTTCTGTAGCAGATAACCAGCCCAGCCTGGTCTTCTGAAATGCCTTTGGGGGAGTTGAACCATGAGCCTTCAAATAATTAGTCAAAGGCTTATCCATATTGTTGTGCTTATGTTTTATATATATATATATTTCTTAAAAAGGGAATTATCATTTTACTTGTACTTTCAATGATTTATTAATTACAAATACTTTCTCTAAATCACTCTATGTTGTTGTTGTTATTGTGTACTGTAGAGCTGAAACCAAACCAAAGCTGACTCTCCAGCAGGTTCTTGGAAGCAGTTAATCACAGGAGAGGAGACTGCTTATCTTTCTCCCACAGAGCTGCTGGTGGATTTGAACTGCATGCCTTCAGGATTGCAGTGCAGCTTCTTACCATGACAGTTTAATTAACATAAAATGTCTGCATTGATCATTGTACATTTTTAAGAACTATCTACATGAGATAATTAACAGCAGCAAATAAAAAGATTTAAGAGGAAATTTAAGGACAGTAAGATTATGTTAATGGTGTTAAAACAATGTGGAAAAGAAAGGTGAAAAATAGCAATTTCACAACTTGAATGTAGTCAATGCTACTGAATGGTACATGTAGAAATTGTTGATTTGGTGCATGTTCTGTTGTATAAATTCACAATAACAGAAAAAGAGAAAATAAATGTTTTAATTGAAAACAATATTGTGATGCATTTGTTGAGATACAGCCTCAGAATTTAATTTTATTTTTAAAATATTTTATTATGTTCTCTATTCGGTTGTCCTAACAGTAGCATTATCTTTACAATTTCCTTAGAATTTTATCCTGGAGGATGATTCTTTGTCAGTTTTCATAATAATTTGAATTGTGCATACTTACTTCATATCACTGTCTGGTTCATTAGTTCTATTATCATTATATATTATAATTTGTTATTTATTTATTGGACTGCATTAATCATTATCATTATTGTATTTTCATTCTAACATGTATTTTTTCAAAATATATCTACAAAGTTGGACAATTTATACTTATTTTCTCATACTTTAAATACTATGTGATGGTTATTTTAGTGCATTCATGTAATATTGTTTTATATCTGTATCTAAAAATTCCAGTATCTGAAGGGTTTGCAGACCTGAAACATCCTGCTGCTTATTTTTTCTGGTACTTCTTATTCATTATGACATTTCCCACCCACCCCCCCATGTAGTTTGCTATTTTTTGTCCAAGCTCATGTTTAAGGTTTCTTTGGTCACACATGAAGGATTAGTGAATGTACATTTACTTAATAATTGTTTCCTTAATTGTCTTCTTGGTTCCTAGAACCCTACTCATCTAGACTCAGTTTAAAATAAATTCATTACTTAGAGGTTTTCAGATTAAAAATAGTATAAATTTAGGCCACAAAGAAGGATGTTTAAGATTTAAAGTCCAGTATAAATTTAGTCAACATAGAAATGAGAGATGCAGTTTATGATCACGAGTGATGCAGATGATAAGCAGTTCGGCGGTGCATTCCTTGGGAAAGAGCAGTTTTGCTCCTTCACTGAGGCGAAGCTGTTGAAGGAAGAAGATTCCAGCGTATGTGTGTTCTGACTCCCCTCAATGGGCACACCCTATGCTTTGTGTACTGTCTGCTTTCTTGTTGTGTTGTTATCTGCTGTTGAGTAGCCTAAGGACTCTAAACCCTGCTCTATCCCTTGCCAACCTTATTGTCTCTGACACACCATTGAGTCTTCCTGCTTTAGTGACTTTAAAATATAAAATCAGAGACATAAATATTCCTATGTTTTAGCAGCCTAGTGGTAAAGAAATTGTGTTGCAATCCCAAAGGCATGCAGTTTGAATCCAGCATCTGCTCTCCAGGAGAAAGAAGAGTAATTTTTTCCAGAACAATATATTGTCTCTAAAACCGCTTCGAGGGTCAGTTAGGAGTCAGTTCAGAATCGATGGCATACAGTAACAACCACCTCTATGTCCATTCTAAATCAAAATGTGAGATCACTCTGAGGATATGCAAAGAGACTGTAGTAGTAGTTTTCACATTTACAAATGCCAGCCTCAAGTCTGTGTGAGATGGAGGTTAAGAGCTGAAATAAAGAGTAATTTTTTGAATGAAATTGTGTATACCCTGATGGGAGATGAGCCCTAGCCTCATAGTACATTGTGTGATGCGCTGTTACCAAAAGGTCAGTAGTTCAAAACTGCAGTGCAGGGGAATGAGACAATAGCTTCCCATAAAGATATACAGTATCAGAAACCTGGCAGAGGTTTGCTGTGAATCAGAAGGAACATGTGTGTGTGTTTGTGTGTGTGTGTGTGTGTGTGTGTGTGTGTGTGTGTGCATGTGTGTGAGTGTGCTTTGAGACATAGGAGGAGAATCTTCCTTTTCCCTCAAGACAATCAATTAATTGTGAAACAGTTGTGAGAGCCACTAATGAATCTGAGGTCTATTTCCTGTGCTTGAGTAACCATAGTCTATGGACAGTCTTGTATTGTTTTGAGTCCCTTTTGGTTCCTAGTGGTGGTGTCCTCCTGATGGTGATTATTTGTCCACAATGAGGTGGCCATTTCCTATAAGCTGATATAAGCCAATGGCTCCAATATCCTAATAATGCTAAATATTAGAAATTTATGTATAACACCATAACTTTGGGTCATTTCATTTTCTTAAAAACCATATTTGTCTATGCAAAAAAAATACAGCACTTTTAACTGTGATAACTTAGTGCCAGTATAGATCTTTGAATTCTTATCAGTTTGTTACAAAAAGTACCAAATGTAGTCAGAAAATATTTGCCTTCTGCTTTGGAAATGGGCTCACTGAATGATAAAGATTTAGTGTCATGTAGCATCCATAAATGTTGTTTTAATGTTAGGGAAAAAAACATTTATCTCATTGAGAAGAGAATATATAGCATTGCATCTGGCAAGAAATGTGCATGTTGAAAGTTTGCACAGGGCTAGAAATGACAATTTTTGATTAACGTATTGTCAGCATGGGGCATATTTCTCTAATTTCCAGCAATTTAAAATCCCAGCATTAATCAGCTTTTATAGAATGCCACCCACTGATCACACAGCAGCCGGGAAGTCAGCAGCAAAGATTTGTAGAGTTAGCATTAGATATGAGATCATGCTGGCTGGAGAGGTTTTATTTTATGTGATTTTTGTAAAATTTAAGATTTGATCAAAATGTGCTATATTCTCTGCAAATGACTTCTTGGAGTATTTCCTTTCAGAAGCATAAACTTGTTAATAAGTTAGCAGGCCTCTCACCAAGTAGACCTTTGATATGAATTCTATGAGCACATTAATATGTAATAAAAATTACGAGAACACGGGGTGTGTTCTCTACTCAGTATTGTCTTTTTGTGCAGTGGAAAAGAAATCAAACTATCTGCTCCCAGGAAGCCTATCTGATTTATAAACTAACTCTTGTTTTTATAAATTGGCTTTCATTTATTCATTTCATTATTACTTGTCATCTTTGTGCAGTGTGCAAGGAACTGGAGGGACTGAAGAGATGCATAGGACAGGCCCCTTCAGTAAAAGCATTCACTATACCCACACATACTTCACTGTTTGGGGATATATAGAGAGTTGTTGATTATTGTTGGGTTGAGGACAACTCATACTGACCCTATGAACAAAAGACCTGAAGTCTTTCTGTAACTATCACCATTTCTCAAAATTCATAGAGTTACCAGTTACTTTTCATTTTTTCTAAAAGATAGTCCTCACATGAGTCATGTATGTTCCACTGTTTGGTCACATATGTAGATTTTCTTCCTTTACATTCTTTGTAAGAGGCCTTGATAGCACTCCATTATTAATTGAAAAATTGGCTATCTGAACTTAGTCATAGGCACTTAGGAAGAAAGGCCTTGAGATTTGCCTCCTGAAGGTCACAGAACATTCTACACTGGCGTGCATGGGGTCATCAGCTTAACAGCAAATGGTTTGGCTTGGGTTTATGGTCTTGGTCTATGGGGAATTGAATAAACATGCTGGTACTCTCCATATGTAAAAAAACATTCTGCTCACTCATCTGCCTGTACGATATCGACTTGTGTATTTCTCTAGTATTCATGCTAGGGACTGCCAATTTTTCATGACTTGGATTTATCATCTGATATACATTTTTAGAAAGACTACATACAGCCTTCTTCTCGGAGTCAGCTACAGTTTGTTGTGATCCACGCAGTTAAATGCCTTTGTGTAGTCAGTTAAACATAGACAGACATTCCTCTGGTACTCTCTGCTTTCAGCCAAGATCCATCTGACATTAGCTATAATATCCCTAGTACCACAGCCTCTTCTAAACCCAGCCTGCACCTCTGGCAATTTCCTGTTGATTTGCTGTCCCAATTGTTTTTGAATAATTTTCAGTAGAATCTTACTTGCATGTGATATTAATGATATTGTTCGATAATTTCCATACTCTGTCAGGTAACCTTTATTTAGAATGGGAATAAATATAGATTTCTTCCAGTCAGCTGGCCAGGCAGTTTTCCTCCAGATTTCTTGTCATAACTTGGTGAGCACATTCAGGGCACTATCTTTTTGTTCAAATATGTCAATTGGTATACCATCAACTCCTGGGTCCTTGTTTTTTGCCATTTCCTTCAGAGCAGCTTGAACTTTTTCCTTAATCACCATAGGCTCTTGTTCATATATTGTTCCTTGAAATTCTTCTGTGTCCACCAATTCCTTTTGATACAATGACTCTGTATACTCTTTCCATCTTCTTATAATGCTTCCTGGATCATTTAATATTCTATCCTTAAGTATTGCAACTAGAGGCTTGAAATTGTTCTTCAGTTTCTTCAGCTTAGGAAATGCTGAGTGAGTCAGGTCCCTTTGATTTTCTGACTCCAGTTCTTTGCACATTTCATTATAATACTTGACTTTGTCTTCCCGGGCTGTCCTTTGAAATCTTCTGTTCAGTTGCTTAATATGTGGCTAACTCTGAGAAGAATGTGAATCTTAGAACACTTGATCATGTTTATGCAAAACCTATATGTGGACCAGTAGGCAGTCGTCACAATAGAGCAAAGAAACAATGCATGGTTCAAAATTGGGAAGGGTGTGAGTCAAGGATGTGTCCTATCTCCATATCTTTTCAATCTATATACAGAACAGATTATCCAGGAGGCTGGGCTCTATGAGGAGAAATGTGGCATCAGAATTGCAGGAAGACTCATTAACAACTTGCATTATGTAGATGACACAACCCTGCTTGCTGAAACTGAGGAAGACCTGAAGCACTTGCTGCAGAAGGTCAAGGACTGCAGCCTTCAATATGGATTGAAGTTCAACATCACGAAAACAAAGATTTTCACCACTGGGTCAATTGGCATCCTCATGAGAGATGGTGAAGATATTGAGATTGTTATCACTTTAGTTTGCTTGGCTCTACAATCCGTACTTTTGGTACCAGCAATCAGGAAATGAAAAGATTAATTTCACTGAGAAAGTCTGCTGTCAGAGACTTGTTCAAAGTACTGAAGAACAGCTATGTAAGTCTGGAGACTAAGGTGCACCTGATCCAGGCCATAGTCTGCAATTACTTACTATGTATTAGAAAGCTGGACAATGACTAGGGATGATAGAAAGAGAATTGATGACTTTGAGCTATGGTGCTGGACAAAAGTATTGACTGCTAAGAGAACACACAGGTTCATCCTAGAGAGGGTGACACCAGGCTACTCCTTGGATGCAAGGATTCTGAAGCTTCGTCTAACATACTTTGGACATATTGCAAGGAGGAACCAGTCCTTGGAGATGGACTTCATGTTTGGGAGGGTGGAGGGACAATGCAGGAAAGGAAGACCCTCGATGAGATGGATTGGTTCAGTCGCTGGGGTGATAGGAATAGGTATGTCAGAGACAATAAGATTGGTACAAAATAGAGCAGGGTTTAGGACTGTGTACATAGGTTCATTTTGAGTCACAGGCAACTTGATGGCATATAACAACAACAATAATAGACAGCCAGTCTGAAAGATATCACATAGCTATCCAAAAGGCTGCATCACCTTCAGTTTTAATCCACCAGCAGGAGAAAGGCAGTCTCCACTCATTAAGATCTACAGACCTCATTCTTTTACTCTGTTGAGTCAGAATTGACTTATAGTTACTGGGTTTTGGATGCTGTAAATGGCACAGGAAGAGATTATCCATCTTTCTCCCATACAGTTAAACTGGTGAATTCAAAGTGCTAGTGATGCTCAGTGTTTGGGTTAGCACTGAAGCTCCCTGTGGTTTAAGCCACAAAAGGTGTGAAATGGAAAGTCAACCAAGAGTGGTTGAAAGAAAAGGGTCAACCTATGTGCCTGATTCAAGCCATGATCTTTTCAATCACTTGTTACACATCTGAAAACTGGACAATGAATAAGGATAATGGAAGAATACTTGATGCCGTTGTGTTGTGGTGCTCGAGAAGAGCACTGAATCTCCTATGGACTGCCAAAAGAATAAACAGGTATGTCATAGAGAAAGGTCAGCTGGAGCAAAGATTGCAAAGTTTCATTTCTCAAACTCTGGAGTTGTAGCTAGAAGAGGCTATTCATTTTAAAGGGACATGTTGCTTAGAAAGGTGGAGGATCACTGTGAGAGAGGAAAACCTGAAACGAGATGGATTGGCACTGTGACTGCAGCAGTGGGCTTAAGTGTGTCAGAGATGATGAGGATGGCACAGCAAAGGACAGGATTCAGGTTTGTTGTTCATAGGATTGTTATGACCTGTGACATCTAACAACAACAACAACCAATTTTGGTGTAACAATAACAACAGAAAATACTATGAGTAAATGGCTTTAAAGAACAGAAATTGATTGACTCATAATTCTGGAGGCTAGAATTTTGAATCAGCACATCAACTAAGATACGCTCCTTCTGTCTTAACTGTAGAGAAACAACATATCTCATCTTTTTTAACTTGGTTTTCCTTGCTTTTATGTTATATCTTCCTATTTGTGTGGATCTATGGGTTGGAAAACATTAAATTGAAGGCCCTGACTTTGGTATGGCCTTCTTAGTGTATGTAAAGAAAAACTATTCCCAAACAGAGTCATTCATAGGTACAGGGATTTGGACACTGATGTAAGCTTTTGGATGGCATGATTCAGTTGATTATATTTCCATTCTTTAACTTTTCATTATTAACATAGCTATCCAAAGTATAGGGTTTTATTTCCTCTTCTTTTGTTATACGAACTCCTTCTGAGATTGAGGGCAGTGGCAAATATTCTAAACATTTGAACATTTGGTAATAAAAGGTTTTGTTTGGTCTCAGAAGGAGCCAAACCAAAATACCAAACCAGTTTCTGTTCAATTGATTCCAACTCCTAAAGCCCTCTGTGCTTCACAGTAGGACTATGCTCCATGGGTTTCAAGGCTATGGCCAATCAGAAACAGATTGTTGTAGCTGTTACGTGTCATTGAGCTGCCTGCAGCTCATAGTGACCCTATGTACAATAGCTCTAAACACTGCTCTAACCTGAACCAGTTTCATTGTCTCTGACACACCTACCCCTATTACCTCATTTAATGTGTCAATTCATCTCATCTAGGGTCTTCCTTTCCTGTGCTGTCCCTCCACCCTTCCAAGCATGGTGTCCTTTTCCAGGGACTGGTCTCTCCTTGCAATATTGCACCAAGTGTGGGAGAAGAAGCTTCAAAATCCTTGCCTCCAAGGAGCAGCTTGGTTTCACCCTCTCTAGGATAAACCTATTTGTACTCTTGGCAGTCCATGGTATGTTCAATATTCTTAGGCATCACAACTCAAAGGCATCAATTCTTCTGTAATCTTTGGTCATTGTCTAGCTCTCTGATGCACAGCATGTAATTGTGAAGACTAAGGCTCAAATCAGGAATATAATTTTCCAGATTGTTATCATTGTTCATCAACACTTTAGAGAGGTCCCTGACAGCAACCTTTCCCAGAGCAATTAATCCTTCGATTTCCTGACTGTTAGTGCCAGGGGTGTTGATTGTGGAGCTGAGTAAGCGGAAATTGTTAACAACTTCAATCTCTTCACCATCTATCATGGTGCTGCCAATTGGCCCAGTGGTGAGAATCTTTGTCTTCATAATTTTGAACATCAATCCATATTGAAGATGACAGTCCTTGACCTTCGGCAGCAAGCACTTCAGGTCTTTCTCAGTTTCTGTGAGCAATGTTGTATCATCTGCATAATGCAGGTTGTTAATGAGTCTTCCTCCAATCCTGATTCCACATTCCTCTTCATAAAGCCCTGCCTCCAAAATAATCTGTTTCCACATATAGATTGAAAAGGAAAGGAGACAGGATGCATCCCTCACGTTCTCCTTTAATAATTTTCAACCATGAAGTGTTTCCTTGTTCTGTTCTGTTCTGACAACAGCTTCTGGGTCCAAGTATAGGTTTTGCGTGAGCAAAATCAAGTATTCTGGGATTCCATTCTTCTCAAAGTCAGCCACAATTTGTTGTGATCAACACCCTCAAATGCCTTTGCATATTATCAAGTCTTTATTTAAGTCATTTCTGGGCAGGCTCAAACTGCTAATCTCTTAGCATTAAGTGTTGAAACATAAGTTGGCCTCTTACAGATGCTGGAGCTTGAATAAGCTTCAAAATAGCCCCTGAATCTGTTTCCTCCCATCAACAATGAAAATAATGACACCTATTCACACTGAACAATATAGACATTTAATACATGTGAGGTTTTCATTTACTCCTCCAGGCTAAACTATTTACTTACACTTGGCATAAAAATGAAGTTTGAAACTATAGGAAGAGTGTAAAGAGGTCTTTTGTCCAAGGCAAACTGGTCTCAGAATGGGCAAGTGTTAAATAACGTGGCCTATTTAATTTTGTATTTTCTAGATCTCCTGATACTGGTTTAAGCAGTTACGTTTCGTAGAGAACTGCTAGATTTTAATATCACTGCAGCCAAAAAAAAAAAAAATATCACTGCAGCCAAATAATAGCACCTAGAGTCAAGTGAGTTTTCAAGCTAATATATTCTAGCAAGAATGCAATCACATAAGTGGAGAATTGTTTGTTTAGAAGAAACAAAACTTTTTAGGGTTCATCACTGAAATTTTCTTTTAATTGGAAGAGAAGGAAACACTCTTTGTAGCTAAGTGGTTTGCTGTCACCAGTATATTCCTGTGGACAGATGCTCTCTCCTTTCCATTAGTGGTCACGCTGATTACTATCTGCTCTGTGATTGTACAAAGTGGTTTTTTAAACAAAATATTTATTTCCACTTCATGTCCAGAACTGCTCCAAACTTCTTTATACCTAAATCTTTTTAATTTTTTATTAGTTTGCATACAATATTGTGTTTCATTCCTGTACATTGCTTATTTTTTTTCATTCCCTCCTTCCACCCATCAAACTGCTACTCCATTATTCTCCCCCCCCCCCGTCCCTACCTTCAGCCCCCTTGCCCCTCCCCGTCCCTCTTTAGGTATCCATATACATCTCAATAGTTATACTTCCATTTCTACACTAATGGTCTTATACAGTATTTGTTCTTATGCTCCTGGGTGAGCTCACTCAGCATAAAGCTCCCTAGCCTCTCCCATGTTATGTAGTATTTTTTTAAAAGCATTGTTCCTGAGTGCTACATAGTATTGCATTGTGTGCATGTACCACATTTTCTCAATCTAGTTGTTTGTTAATGATTAAAGGATTTCTTGTATTGTTTGCTTCTTTTCATGGTACTAACTGACTCAGTAATCTTTGCAATATTTCAGGAGGCTTTTAGTCATCATGAAAACAACACTTTCAGAAAACTGTGTCTATCTCACGTCTTTCTACAGTTATGGCTTAGGGGCTTTAAAAATAGACTTGTTTCTTTAAACAGGGCTCCAAAGTAGTACAAACCATTTAAGCTCAATGACTAGCTTTGATTTTGTTTCTAATTCATTCACTGTTGCACATTTTCCTCCCTCCTCGTACCCCAGTTCATTATTTTTTTAAATATTCCTTGAAAGTCTGTTTTAATTGTCCCATTGCCACAGTGCTTGTCAAAACCAGTTCTGATTAATGTCCTTTGCCAGTGTGTCCTTTGCCATTCCCTATCACTTCTCCCTGAGAGAGATTTCATCCTGATTCAAAATGAAAACAGGACAGAGTATTTTCTTAGCTACTTCCTGCTGAAATGGGATGCTCTATGTTTCAGGGTGAAGATCTTCTCTCACTACTCTAAAGGGCCCCTTTGGCAATAGGAAACACATAGACTGTTGTGGAGATTGATTTTGGAATTTAGATGCACTTTATCAATTGTACTTAGTTATACATGTTCATATCCTTGAAGATACATCATGGAACTGTTGCAGCCTAGAAGACACAAATTTAACTAATAAGTTAAAAGTACATGAGTCAAAAACTAAAAGCAATAATATTCCAAGTAGAGGTTCTAACAGTGGCACAAATCAAGTTACAG
>NW_006400303.1:180419-182594 GCF_000299155.1 Elephantulus edwardii
ACACTTAAAGCAAGTGAGTGGGAGCTTCCTCTCTACTTCCTTGCCTATCTGTGGCTCTCGTCTGTGACACTGTCTACTGAAGAGGCCCAGATTTCCACAGTGGAAGCAATTCTGACCTCCTTTTACCCCCAGTTCATTTTGTCATGTACCTCTTGTTTCGGATAGTTGTCATACATATAATGCCTAATCATATCTTGTTTTCAGACATTTCTTTCCCTTATCTGTTCCAATGCAGTGCTCATTATCAATCCACTCTTTTCCTATTCTGCCCAACCACCCCCATCAGTACTGTTTTATAACAGTAGTATCATACAGTATTTGTGCTTTTGTGTCTGAGATATTTCACTCAGCATAATGTCTAACTTTGAACATACCCAGTGGCCTATCGACAATTTGCTTCTGTTAAGATTACAGTGAATACATATTGTGGGCATGGCAATTTAGAAAACAAAACGCATATGAATGAGTGGCTGGAAAAAAATCAATATACTGTGTAATCTTTTACTCAAATCACAATTAAAAATTTTAAAAAAATTCTACCAAGGGAAATCCTGCAGAACCATTTGGTTCTCTAGCTCTTGGAGTTGCCTTGGGTTGGAATCTACTTGATGACAACGAGTTTGGAATTTTGGGTTTTATTTCTTTAAAACAAGAATAATAAATCGGAAGAAAGAATTTTTCATGAAAAATGTTGGTCATTTCATGGAAAGTTTAAGGACTTTTGAAGAAATTCAATGGCTAGAGTGTGTTATCACTAAGATCAATATATTTTCTTGTTTTACACTAAGTGCTGTGTTGGAAGTTTCTTTCCTCAGATAATAGAGATAGAAATGTCATCTTGACCATGTTTCTAAAGGATGTTTTAACTTAAATAATGAAATAAATTCTACCATCATTCAACAAAGTTCTCTTGAGAATAAAGGGACTTTGATCAGGGAAATACTCTGATTGGCACAGTATACCTTCTTTTTCAATGTCCATGGAACATTCTCCAGAAGAGATCACATTCTAGGTCACAAGAAAAGCATCAACAAATTAAAAAACATAGTAATTATACAAAGTATCTTCTCAGACCACAATGCCACATAATTAGAAATTAATAATAAGAGGATAAAGGAGAAAAAAAACCCATATATTTGGAAGCTGAACAACAACTTGCTTGACCATGAGTGGGTACTAGAAGAAATTAAAAAAAAAGAAATAAAAAGGTTTCTTGAAACAAATTACAATGAAAGCACAACTTTCCAAAACATCTGGTAAATAGCCAAAGCAGTAATCAGAGGCCAATGTATAGCAATTAGCAAACACATCAAAAGGCAGGAAAAAATGATCATTGACTCTCTAACCCAACAGCTCCAACAAACTGAAAAAGAACAGCAAGAAAACCTGAAACCCTCTAAAAAATTGAGATTATAAAAATTAGAGCAGAAATAAGTGAGATGAGATAGAAAACAAAACAAAACAAAAAAAAAACCAACCCCAATTGAAACCATCAACAAGACAAGGAGTTGATTATTTGAAAAGGTCAATGAAATTGACAAACCATTAGCAAAACTAACAAAAGAAAAGGAGGAAAAGACAGAAATAAACTGAATAAGAGATGAAACAGGCAACATCATAACAGAACCATCTAAAATAAAAAGGCTAACATTAGAGTATTAGGAAAAACTATACTCAAACAAATATGAAAACCTAGAGGAAATGGACAAATACTTAGATATGAAAAACCTATCTAAACTGACACAAACTGAAATTGAATATCTGAACAGACCCATTACAAAAGAAAGTAATAAAACAACTTTCAACCAAAAAAATCCCTGGGGTGGATGGTTTTACAAGTGAATTTTATCAGACATTCAGAGAAGAACTGTCACCAATTTTACATAAACTATTTCAGGAAATAGAAAAAAGATCTAATTCTCCCAGACTCATTTTATGAAGCAAACATATCCTTAATACCAAAGCCAGGTAAATACACCACCAAAATAGAAAACTATAGGCCAATATCTCTAATGAACATAGATGCAAAAATCCTGAATAAAATCCTGGCCAATAGAATCCAACAATGTTGTTGTTGTTGTTACTGTTGTTGTTGTTGTTGTTGTTGTTATGTGCCGTCGAGTCGTTTCCGACTCATAGCGACCCTATGCACAACAGCCCTAAACCCTGCCCTAT